>NC_060282.1:75701159-75790543 GCF_021613505.1 Equus quagga
AAAAAAAAAAAAAAGCCAAGTGTATATCTCGCACTGATTCGTGATTCGAGGATTCGTGGATGCAGCCGGACTGGTGGTTTTGCATTTGGAAGTGCAGCTTTTGCTGTCCCTTCCGGAGGAGCAGAGCAATTCGTGCTCCTCCGAGGCCCGCCGCGTGGCTGCCCATCTTGCCGCCTTGTGAGAGAGGGAACGCTTGATAAGTCGATCTGGTTGAGGATAACACAGATTTTCTCGCCTTTGCAAATAGCTTCGCCGTTTATATCCCTCCCTCATTATTGATCTCAGTGCCATCTTAACACCTTTTGGACGTCACACACTCTGAGTGGCCTCGGCCTAATATGTACGTTCTTTCTCAGCCCATCACACCGTTCCCCCCCCCCCCCCCCACGTGTTATGCCACGTCCTGGCTCCCGGTGACCTCTTACTCCACTTCACCGTCACCTCCTGCCCCTTGCTCTTCCTTCAGCCCTCCTGTGCTTCTTGTCTAGGCTGGGCCCTTCCATCAACCAACTCGGATTTGTTCTTGCGGGGACACCAGGCGCCCTTGCTCCCTGATCTGCCACCGCGTACCACTTTTCAGTGTCCATCCAAGATCAGTCCCGCTGTTTTCTCTGCTCCTGCTCGCCGGTAGCAGAGCTCTCTGGGGGTTCCTATAATCGGAGAACTACAAGTTCAGCGTCCCGTGCTCCTTGCCACCCACCACAGTCTTCAGTCAAGCCCGTCATTGCCACCTGCCTCTTCCGTCCCAGCACCTGACGGTCCAGGCATCGGAAACCACCCACCCGCTCCCCTCTGCCTTCCAGAAGTCCCTCTGACCTTCAGTTTCTTCCCCCAAAGTGACAGGCCACCCTGCCCCAGAAATCAGTGTGTCCACTATCCCGCTGTGGTTCTGTAAATTTTCCCAGCCTCTGGAATCATCGGCCCATTTCTGCTGCCTTGCCGAGGCGTGGACAAGTTGCAGACAGGTGGGTGCAGGAAAAGACAAAGCGGGGTTGAGGATTCCTGCCCCCACATGCTACCTAAACAAAATATTTCTCTCACGTTCCATATTACTTTTCTGTCAAAAATGGGGTCTACATTAAAATTTTACATTTCCTGTGTTGCTTGACTTTGACTGTCTCACATTCGCCCATCCAACAAATACGTACGACTGTCTGCTGTGTGCCTGGCCCTGTGCCACAGCCTGAGGATGCAATGGTGACCCAAGGTTGTGGGGCCCCTGCCCTCTTAGAGCTCACATTCAAGGGGGGAGCTGGACAATACACAAGCGAAACAGTAGAGGCGTGTCCTTGTTTGGAAGCACCTTTGGATCAGGAAATACAAGCAGGTGAGGAGACCTTACGAGGACAGGGAAGCCGTTTGCTGAGTTTGCAGGGGACTTGAGAACCAGGTGGTCAGTTAGGGCCAGGGGAGACGTGGTCGAGGGCCCTCCCTTGGGTGGTGGAATCAGAGGAGGGGGTGGGAGTGAGCGCGAGGCCCAGTGTTCCCCACTGGCTGTGTAGGGGGATCCATCCCTGGGGGCTCAGAGGAAAGAACTGCTGTCAACTTCTTAGCTATCCCCTGAGCAAGGCACAGCCTGCCCACTGGACTCCCCTGCAGCCTGAATAGGGCTGCCCAGGCCCAGCCCCTCAGGAATGGGCCTTTTTCCAGCAGAGGGGCTGAGGGAGTGTTGTTTTTCATAACTCATCTGTCCTGAGGTACTAGCCTTTTCAAATTCCACACAGGCCCATTTCCTTGCCTGGTCTGTGGAGTCTGGATTAATAATTGAAGTCCAGCAGGTTTCCTTTCTGCGTGTCCTCCAGCAGAAGAGATGCTCCAGTCGCCCCGGAAGAGACAGATGCTCCAGATGCAGGAGATCACTCGCAGGGCCAGCCCAGGCAAGGCCTCCCCGGAGCAAGAGAGCTCCTCCTCAAGCCTCGGCTCCAGCGCTTCTCTGCGGAAGAGGCTTACGGGTGGCACACTGGCTGGAAGGGACACCAGCAGGACCGGGTAGGGGACCGCCCAGGAAACAGCCCTGAATCTCCAGTCGTCCACTCAGCAGAGCCTTGGCCACTGTGCAGCGCCCTACTTTGGTGTCTGGATGCGGCCCCTTCCCTGTTGGATTGCTAGTGAGCATTGGAAATGGTGTGCAGAGGTGGCCAGGGATGACACCAGCAGCCCCCAAAAAGATCGGGGCTGCCTCACTCTGGGCTTTTAGACTAGTTGCTTTATCCATTCTGAGGCAAAACGCCTTTGTTAAAACAACTTTTAGGTGAAGCCAGGCAGTGTTTGAACATGCAGGTCTTGCTTGTTTAGATATTCACTCAACAAACTGGTATAAAGCCCCTACTATGTTCTGGGCACTGAGCCAGGCCTGGAGCAATGAGTTGAGAAGCCACAATCTCTTCAGCTGCTCTTGAGTGTGTGGTAAAAACACGGTCAGATCAGCTGCTTAACTGCACCACAGGCCAGTTACAGCCTAAGTTCTGCTCTCTGTAAAATGGGGATATTAATAATAATTATTTTCCAGTCACAGATTATGTAAAGCATCTTATATGCCACTTGGACCTTAGTAAACTTTTAAACAGCAGCTGTTATTAGCTGTTCATGTACCTGATTTACCAGTGAGTAAACCCACTGAGCACTGGGCTACCCCTCCATTTTCTGCTGATGCTCCGTTACACATCTGATGAGGCTGAAAGGAGGAATAGAAAATTATCTAGTAATTGGATGTGTTAACAACAGTGTCTCTAGAAAGTAATATCCTTTTAAGTTGATGAGAAAGAACCAGTGCGCCTTATTCAGAGCACTAGATTATTTCAAGGAGAGCTAAAAAAGAAGCATCTGCTGTTCATTATTAGTGAAAGTTGTGCTTTTTGAGTCTCGCACTAAGGCACATCCCCTGAGCACGCAGGGCTATAAATATGTGTATCAATAAGTTGCGTGCTTACAGAGTTCCGAGATGGCTTCCTTATGAGAATATTCCAAATCAGAAACCACAAGATAGCGTCACCCCAAACTGTCAACCAGAATTTTGATTAAGTGCCAGTTGTCCTGGGTTCCTTGTGCCTGCTGCTTTCCCTAGACGCTGTTTCAAGCGCCGGATTGCCTCGTGGCACGTCGTGCCATGCCAAAGTGCGCTTGCACTATCAGCTCCCCTAATTCAGGTCAGATGTCAGACTCCTTCGCGTCCGCCCTGGGGGAACCGCTTCACTGGAAACCCAGCAGGCGCAGTGTGGGATGGTGGGAGAAGGCGAGGGCTCCCGGTTGCCTGCTGGGGTTCGAGTCAACCTTTCCTAGCTGTGTGACCTTGAGCCCATGACCAGACCTCTCTCCTCTGAGCCTCAGTTTCCTCATCTGTAAAATAAGAATAATCCTTCAGGGTTCGTTTTGTTTTGTTGAAAGGTAAGAGGAGACAAAGGGTTTTATAAAATACCATACAGATGTTGTGCCTTGTGCTTATGAGCTACGATGATGATGACGATGGTAACGGGGGCTGCTTCATCCTTGGCTTTGCTGGGCCGCCTGTGAGGGTGCTCCTGTAGGTTTCCAGGCTCCTGCCAGTGAAGTCCTTCAGAATGGGCCACTCTGTCTTTTCAGAAAAAAGATATTTAAAATGCCAAAGTGCATTTCACAGAACATTAATCTCTCCAGATTCTCTGTAAATAAAAGAATCTGTTTTCAAATGTGTTTGGGAAACTCTTGGAGACCTCGGGACACGTGGGAGCGTGAAGGGCTCTGAGAAGTCCCTCCTAAAGAATTCTCCTTTATGTGTGTCTGCCTCAGCACGTTCCAAACTCAGCAACCATAGAACCCTTTTTTCCAATAACGTCTGCTAATATTCCACGGAAACAGCATCCCCAAGGAACAGATTTAGGAAAAGCCTGTCCCACCATAAAGGTGGATGCATTTTGCTTTTGATGGAAGACCCCTGATCCACAAGAAAAATTAAATGAAGCATAAGTGAAAAGAAACAATATAAAATATTATTGCATCCTGGATGTATCATTTGCTTTGAAAGTTCTTTGCAGACTAATCTGAGATCAATTCCTTCAAAAACTATTAAATAGTTTTTGATAGCAAACATTTCTATGGCACTTACCAGATGTCAGGCACCGTTTCAAGAACTTTACATATAATTACTTAAATCCTCACAGTAATGCAGAAAGGAAGAATTTTAGAATTTCCTGGTTTTAGAAGAGGAAGCCAGGCACAGAGAAGTAGGAGATTTGCCCAAAGTCGTATCCGAAACCCTGCTACTGGCTTGATTCCGTGACATCCTCTTTTCCTTGAAGAGTGGTGTACAGTGTATTCTTTTCTCAATTAAAATGATGTGAATAGTAATTTACAACATATTATTTTCTCAATTAAAATAGTTCAGATACTAATTTTCAGTGTATTCTTTTCTCAATTTAAATAATTTAACTTTTTTTTATTTTAAGACACTGACTTCACTTTCAAGACAACTCTGGATATAAATGAGATAAATCTCGGAGTGTCACAAAAGGAAGTTTGTGAATCATTAGTCCTTGGAATTTGTGCCAAGCTGTATTCAGCGGAAGTGAAGGCCTATTTTCTCAGGTTGCCTGATGCCCGTAAAATACTGTGACAGCTGTGTCTTACAACTTCCTTAGATCCCGTTTCTAAGATTTCATAATTTAGTACTTTTGTGTTCACAGATATTTATTATAGAACTTTAAATGATTAAAATTGGAAGTATAGCGGGAGGTTCCAGGTGAGCCCCACACTGGAACTCACAGAGTGTGTCCTTGGAACCAGTGGGCTGTCACCTCTAAGCTGTCTGTTTGCATGAATTGACACACCCTGAAGCTTTGGTTTCAGGTTGAAAGGAACGTTGTTGTTGTTGTTTCATTTTGTTTTTGTACCTTTTCATTCAGGGGCCCAGGACAGAGATGAGGAAGAGGGAATTGAGGGGACAGGTTTTGAGTCTCAGTAGAGAGAAAAGTTTGGAAGACACCAGAAGCTGAAGGAGCCGTTGGTATGATAGGTTATGCTGGTGCAAAAAACAACACTGATGGGCACCCAGGGGACAACATGCTGCAGAGGTGGGCCAGGGTCATAATGCAGCCCCCACCTCACCCATACATGCATACTTACCACCCAGTGGTGCCCTGAGGGTGCAGGGTAATGCTCTGGTGGAAGACAGGCATGGGGGGGGGGGGGGGGCGGGGGAATTGGATCCTGTGCATCAATGAGGCACTGTCCAGGTGGGGCTGAGAACTTAGACAGAGGCCTAAGTCCAACAGTCAGGCAGGAAGGGTTCAGAGTCACTGTAATTTGGGCATTAACATGAACTCATTTGTACTCAAAGGCTAGTGGGGCCAGCCAACATTCCAATTACAAGAGGAAAAGAAAACAAAGGTGTTTGCATATTCCTGCTATGGACTGAATTGTGTCCCCCCAAAATTCATATGTTGAAGCCCTAACCCCCAGGGTGATGGGATTTGGAGAGGTTTAGGAAGTAATTAGGTTTAGATGAGGTCATGAGGTCATGATGGTGGGGCCTCATGATGGGGTTAGTGCCCTTATAGGAAGAGACGCCAGAGGGCTTTCTCTCTCCTTCTCTCTCCTCTGCCATGTGAGGACACAATGAGAAGGCAGCAGTCTACAAGCCAGGAAGAGAGCTCTCACCAGAACCTGACCATGCTGCCACTCTGATCTCTGACTTCACCCTCCAGAACTATGAAAAAATAAATTTGTGTTGTTTAAGCCACCCAGTGTATGGCATTTTGTTATGGCCGCCCAAGCTAAGACAATGCCTATTTCAAAACTTATAGAATGTTAATGGATCTTTGTAACTAGGCATTTCTGTTATAGATGTGTTCTATTTCACAGCTTTTAAAATATATTTTACGTGTTAGTAATTGAAAGAGCTAATCAAAAGATTTTTACAAATTTTTCCCACTTAAGAGGCCTCATTTTTACAGCATCAAAGATATTTTCCTATTTTTCAATGACTTTTCTTTTTCAAATCCCTTACAATTATAAATTAATGAAACAGGGTAAGCTTCTTTTCAAATAAACAGCAAAGGGCTTGGTATTTCTGGTTAGTATCACCATTTAACAGGAGTTTGGGTTTTCCATCTGGAATCTTCCTGTCCCTTTCCTTTTTGAGCTACTCGTCAGATGACAATGAAATGAAGAGATGATTTCTCTCTCCTGCAAATCCGCGTTGTAGAGAACGGGCCCTGTTGACCTCTTTCTGGCAGATGAGACAAATGAACCCAGGGCCCCTCTCTTTAGGCCTTCTGCCCATCTACTTGTCACCATACCAAATCTCCAGAATTCACTGTTACTAAGGTTTCCTTTTGCCAGTCTTGCAACTGTGGCCACCCCTCTGTGAACAACCTTCCCAGCACAGCGGGCAGATGGCTCCCCCTCCCTAAAAGTGGGCGCTGGAGAACACAACGGGCTTCCTCAGATCTCAACAGAATATTTAATTGAATAAACTTTTCTCTGACCATCGAAAAATGCTATAAAATATTTAGCTAGTTTGACTGTTTGGCTTTTATGTTTGTTATATTGTATTCAGTAATTATAATCCATGTTATATAGAATAAAATTAATGTATTTTTCCACTGGAAAAAAAAAGTAAGAGAAACAGAAATTTGGGTTGGCAGAATTTTTCATAGAGTTTAAACCCAGACCATAATTTTTGAACAGCAGAATGTATTCAGCTTTGAAGACACTTGATTCGTCCTGGCTTGTGTGTGCCGTCACATGTCATTGCTTCAGTCCTTATGCAATCATCATACTAAATATCTGAAGCACTTTTTAAAACTTTTTATCAAAAGTGCCTGACCTCCAAGTGTCATTTTCTGAGAATCCACAGCTCTGAGTTCAAAGTTTTTATTCTCTATAAAATATGCCTCTTAGTGAATTCCCACACCCAGTTTTAAGAGTTCGTTTAATATTTTGTTAGTGTTAAGCAAGCCTAAAATGTTAAGGAATTTAAGTTCTCCTCAAACTGGTGACCCTAATCAAAATTTCACTCTGCTGTTGGCCCATGTTAAAACTTTTTAGTACTTAATTCCAACCGCCTTTGTTTCTAAAATTTCCCTTCAAAACAGACTTCTGTTACTCTGCTAGTACCATTTATTGCCAATTTGCAACATTTATTGATTTTTTCCTTGAAATTTGACTAGAAGAATCAATTTTTAAATAAATGTTATCTAATTTATAAAGCTTACCTTCTTTTATTCTTTCCCAAAAACTCAAGCCTTTCTGACAAGCTCCAAAGCACTTTTCTGGTCCAGCACATCTCTGTTAGATTTCACAGTGTGCCTGCTGAGAATTACTGCTGGTCAGTGCATAGTAGACATACATGCTTATTAAGCTGAGGTATAGAGAAAGGGAATAGAGTATCTTGAAAGAGAAGTTTCATTAAGAATTCTTTGGATTTTATCATTGTGAACTTAGATCCCCTTAAAATACACACACACACAAGATCTTGCTTTAAAATTGTTAAGTGTTAAGAGTTTTCGACACAAGACACCATATTACAGACTATAAACAGTCTTCCTTCTTGAATTGGACACTCTTAGGCCCATGACAGTAAACTGTGTGGATGCACCGAAAACCTTAGAGAAGACTGAACAAGAGCACATCATAGTGGCATCTTTGTCAGCATTTTCTCTCTGCTTTGCTTTTGTAACAAGACCCATGGGTAGGAACCCACGAGGCCATCCATATTGATTTCTAGCAGGAATTTTCATACTGCTTCATATTGCTTCTGGTCTCTAGGATGCACGTTTTTAAGTGCAAGCCAGAGAGTAAGAATATATCCAAGGATGGTGAGTAAAGAAAGAATTGGGCAGGATTAGACACGTCAATGCAATGGGTCAAGAGCAATTTGCTGCCCCTGTTCCCTCTACCTGCATTTGTGGCATTCATAGAGTTAGAGAAAACAGGAGAGGGTGTGGTGGTCTGCACCATAGTGGGGAGAAGAGTACGTCAAGTGTAAGGAAACAGCAGGAGAGGAAGGCACCAGTGAAAAGAGATTACCATGCCCAGGAGGACAGAGAAAGCAAAACAGGATAAGATAGTCTAGATAGGTTCAGAAACAGAAGCGGGAGATTTGGAATCCCCATCAGAGAAAGTTGAGGTGGTACAAAAAAAATACACATATAGAAGAAGAAAGTCCTGGAGCTGGAATCTTCTAGGAATGAACCTGGATTAAGGCTATGGTTTCAGGGCTGGAAATAAAAAGGGAAAGGAATTCTGAAAGAACATTGAGCAATATTTGCCACGTCATTGGATGGAGGTGATACTGCCCTGCCAGGTGGTGAGTCAAGAATCACTCCCAGATTTCTTGATCTAAAATGGTGGTTGTCAACTTTTAGCATGCATCTGAGTTACCTGGAGGGCAAGGTGATGCTGCTGCTGATGATCCAAGGACTACAGTTTGGGAACCACTCTTCTAGAAGACCATTTGTCCTTGCTAACAGAGAAACTTGGCTCTCATCGAGGACAGTTGAGGAGAAAACAAGTTGCTTGGCTTCAAGTCTATCAAAAGATCATGATTCGACCCAGCTGTCCCACTACTGGGTATCTATCCAAAGAACCTAAAATCAGCAATTCCAAAAGTCCCATGCACTCCTATGTTCATTGCAGCATTATTTACAATAGCCAAGATGTGGAAGCAACCTAAGTGCCCATCAACTGATGATTGGATAAAGAAGATATGGTGTATATACACAATGGAATAGTACTCAGCCATAAAAAAGGATAAAATCATCCCATTCACAACAACATGGATGGACCTTGAGGGTATTATGTTAAGTGAAATAAGCCAGATAGAGAAAGACAATCTCTGTATGACTCCACTCATATGAGGAATTTAAAAATGTGGACAAAGAGAACAGATTAGTGGCTACCAGGGGAAGGGTGGGGTGGGGGGTGGGAACAAAGGGTGAAGTGGTTCCCCTACAACACGACTGGCAAACAATAATGTACAACTGAAATTTTACAAGGTTGTAAGCTATCATAATCTCAATAAAAAGTTAAAAAAAAAAAAGATCATGACTCCATACACAGTAGTCAGCTGTGTATCTGTGAAGTCAGCCAGGCTCTTTCAAACGATAAGAACTTTGTACTTTTCTAATTAACTCAGAATATATGTTAAATTCCTAAATTGAGCTATTTGAATTTGGGGATGGCTTTTTTGTTGGTAATAATGGTTTGATGTTTGTTTTAAGGAAATCACTACCCACTTGAGAAACCATGGGCTCTCCGAGTGAGTTTCCCATGGGAAGGGCTCCATAGAGAAGAAAGGAAGTGTTTGTTTCCCCTCCGTCAAATGAAGTGTTCAGGCCTCTGACACCCAAATAAATGAGCAAATAAAAGATAAAAGCAGAAAGGAGACCATCTTCGAATCTACAAAGGCAAAATAATTAAAAACTAGGAGAACATTGCAATGATAATAATAGAACTTAATATTACGTGTTAATTATATAAACAGAGAAACCGTGTTCCTCCAGGGCCTACTCCATCAGTTTGTATTGAACTATGATTCACTCAAAATATATACATATTCCAACTTCAGACCCTAGAACTGTGCTGTTTAGACCGGTGGTTCTCAAACGTTAGCAAGCATCAGAATCACATGGAGGGCCTCAGCAAATACAGATTCTTGGGTCCCACCCACAGTGTCTTATTCAGTAGATGTAGAGTGAGGTCAAGAATTTGTATTTCTAACAAATTCCCGAGAGATGCTGATGCCTCTCATTCAAGACCATACTTTAGGAACTGCTGGTTTAGATCTATAGTTCACAATTTAGCTAAATACTAGAATCATCTGTGGAGCCTTTTTTTAATGCAATTCTTATACCACGCCTCAAAACAATTAAACACGGAATCGCTGGGGCTGGAACCCAGGCATCAGTATTTTTCTGAAATTCTCAGGTGATTCCAGTGTGTAGCGAAGTGGAGAATTTCTAGTTAGAGCAGTCGTTCTCCAACTTTAGTGCATATCAGAATCACCTGGAGGACTCGTTCAAACACAGATTGCCGGCCCCTCTTCTGGAGTTTCAGATTCTGTAAGTCTGCGTTGGGCCCGAGAATAAGCATTTCAATCAAGTTCCCAGGGGATGATGCTGTCGGTCCCGGAACCACACTTTGAGAACCATGGGTTCGACCAGCTTCAGTCCTGGCTGCACTTGGAATCTACTGGGGGATCTGGTATAAAATGCTGAAGTTAGCTGCTCCCACCCAAAAAAAAACCAATAAAAACTGAGCATTGGGATTTAATTGGTCTGGGATGGTGTCTGGCATAAGTGTGCTTGTCAAGCTCCCCAGGTGATGCTAATGTGCAGCCCGGACTGAGAATCGCGGCCAGGCCAAGCAAAGGTGAGCATGCAACGGACCCTCACCTGCACGGTTTGCTGCTGCTCGGGTTAAATACGACCTCTTCCAACTAGAACATCTTCCTGTTTTAATTATGATATGCAATCTATATCTTTGCTTAAGAAAAATACCACATTGAAATAAATGGAAGATTATGACAGTCATTTCTGAATTTGAGAAATAACTAAGTTAAGCCGGGAGGGGATTCTCCCCCCCTTTCCTTGCTATAAATACAACTTACTGACTGAATTTTTTTTTATTGTGACATGGTAACCCACCCCTTTGGTGATCTGCAGCTAGGCATGTAAACAGAAACATTATAACTGTTATTATAAAAGCAGTTTCCTATAAATGAGAATTTATGCTTATATCTAAATAAACTTGAAACCTGATCAAACACCGTGGCTCCAGGAAAATAACTTTGGGTTTGGACAATACAAACCAGGGTAATGTTTTACTGCCAGTTCAAGTTTTTGAATATACAGGGTCATTTTAATCACATAGCATGAGAATAACTTGTCCGCTACAGACAGTAGAAGCTGAGATTTGGGAATGGGCTGGGGGTGTGGATGGGGGAAGCAGCAGATAGATGTGCCACTTAACTGGAGCTCTCCTGGCCACCTCTCATATCAGACAGATACTGTTTGTAAATAATTACAAACAGTATTTCAGTTTTCACTGGAAACAGTGATACTATTGTTTTTTAGCAGCTGATTTAATAAGTTACCATTCATGACTCTTCTAAAATATACTATGCAAGGTCCACTTCCTGCACCCAGAAAGGCTTTAGAAATTTAGCATTGGCAAAGCTGAGGAACCAGTCACGCCCACTAGAGCGGCTGTAACAAAAAAGACAAACAATAGCAAATATTGGTGAGGATCTGCAGAACCTGAAACCCTCATGCTTTGCTGGTTGGGAACTTATCAGCCTTATGGAGACAGTTTGTCAATTTCCCCAAAAGTTAAACATAAATTGACCACACAACCGAGCAATTCTGCTCCTAGGTGCTTACCCAAGAGAAGTGAAAACATGTCCACACAAAACCTTGTGTGTGAATGTTTATAGCAGCATCATTCACAATGGCCAAACAGCGGAAACAACTCGAATGTCCATCAACTGAGGAACGGATAAACAAAACGTGTTTATTGCCCACGCAATGGAATATTATTCAGCAAGGAAAAGGAAGTACTGACGTACGCTACAAACTGCATGAACCTTGAAAACGTGCTAAAAGAAAGAAACCAGCCACAAACGCTGACATAATAATATGATTCCATTAGATGAAACGTCTAGAATAGGCAAACCTAAGACAAAAAGTACATTAGCGGTTGCCTAGAGCTGGGGAGTGGGAGAGGAAGGTAGGGATACAGATGAAGTGAAAGCTAAAGGGTACAGGGGTATTTGTTTTGAGAAATTGACTGGCGATGCTTTCATTTATCTGTGAATATATTAGAAACCACTGAATCGTCCGCTTGTAAGGAGTGAATTGTACGGTATGTGAATTATATCTCAATAAGGTTATTATATATGAAATGCAACGCCCTGGAAAACGTCAGAAGCAAATTTCCATCAGCCTGTGTCAGAAGTCACCTTGGACGAGACCTCTCGGCGCCTGCGCCCGGAGCAGCTGACGGCCGGGGAAGGGGAGCCGGCTCGGAGGCGCTGGTCCCGGCGGCCTCGCCCGCTGTCGATGCGCTCAGGCCCCGCAGCATCCTCTCGCAGCAGCACGCGGAAGGGGCGGGCACTGCTTCTCCCACGGAGAATAAAACCCGAGAGCGGTCCCGGCGCCCCGGCAGCTCGTTGCAGATGTCGGGCGGGTCTCTAAGCTGTCGCAAGGAGGCTATCTGATGACCGTCTTTCTTCCTTCTCTCTTCCCCAACAAAGGGTCACTGACCTCCCGCGTGACCTGGCAAGAGCTGCGGTTCCCTAAACACGTTTTCCTCCTATTGTGTGCTGAGGCTCACCAAGCGCAGCGGGGCGGCCGGACCCACTGGGGGGACGCGGGACAAGGCGGCCCCCGGCGCCCCGGACCCGCTGGCCCCCTCCCCGGGCGGGTGGCGCGTCGCCCGCCGCCGATGTGGGCGGGGGGGGAGGGGCGCTGTAATTGCCGCGCAGCCCTGGTTCCCACGCTCCTATTGTTGGCGACTTTGTTTCCAATTCCCATCACGTGTGCTAATTAGTTAGAGCCGCTGGCTGGCTGGGAGGCGTGTGGCTGGCCTAAAAGCAGAAAGATCACTTCCTGTAGGGAGCCGGGCAGGCTGAATATTACTCGGGGCTTCTTTCTCTTTCCTTCTCCCCTTCTGCCTCCTTCTCTGCCTCCCAGGAGGGTGGGAGTGGGAAGGGAAGGCAAGAAACTCTGATTATGGAGCAAATGCCACAGGATTGCAATGGCAACCAAGCCGGGGGCGGGGGGCGGGGGGCAGGAGGGGGGAGTGGGAGGGGGAGAGTAAGGGCCGCAATAGTGGAAGGGAAAAAAAGGAGGAACTCTCATTAGACTTCGAACCTAAGAAATGCTTTACAAAATTCCTTTCACAATTTTGTTCAATGAGTCTTTTGCAGAATGGGATAATGGAGGAAAGGTGTTGTAGTATGTTCATTTAAAAAGAAAATCTGCTTTGACACTGAATAAAACTGGCACATGCGTCAGTGTGCAACAGGAAAGGAGAGTGAAATGTAGGGAGTGTGACTCGTGAGTCACTGACTTGTCTGTGGACTCAAGCTTCCGAGTTTTGTGCATTTTAATGCTAAGCTTTTAGAAGGGAGAGAGTGAGGTGTTGGGGAACCACTGACAAAGGACAGTAGTAAGCCTCACAAAATACATGGGCCCAATTGAGAGAAAACCAGCTTTCTATGTTTCTTGGCTTTTCATTGGGTTACAAGATTTAGGAACGCTTCAGCTCTCACAATGGAAGTCCCCACTTTGAAGATACAGTATTACCCATACTTCCTCCCTATAAAGAGGAAAACTGGCTTCCGTTAGGACTCATAACCCTACATGCTGGAGCAGCTAGGAAGAGGTTCTGCCCTTTCCTTGGGAAGCGGTAGAGCGGTGGAGGAATAAGATCAAAGGTAACTTCATTCACTGTGCATCCAGCAAGGATGTTTTAAGCATCTTCTATGTGCCAGGCGCTTGGCTAGGGCTGGAGATGGAGAGATGAAACATCCAGAGCCTGTCCTTAAGTAGCTACAAATCTAGTTGAGGAGACAGACAAGTATGTAAACCAATAATTAAGGATGCCTCAGCAGTGGAGGTCTGTATTGGGGACTCTGTGGGCCAGAGCAGGGGCACCAGATCCAGGCAGGGGAATTTGGGAAGGCTCCCTGGAGAAAGGATGATTCATCTGACACTTAAATGACAAATAACAAACGGCCAATAGAAGGGAGAGAAAAGGACGTTCTGAAAAGAGGTAACCGGACATGCCAAAGGCCTGCAGGTCTTGACTGAGAATGAGCTGCTCTGCAAACAGAGTGCACAGCTGCAGCCGAGGGCTGGAGGGGTAGGCAGGGAAACGCTGGAGGGACGGGGATCATGAAAAGTCTTGTTGAAGACTTTTAACTTTATATTAAGCGCCATGAAAGATTTTAAGCAAAGCAGTAAGAGCATCAGATTTTTCCTTTAGGAAGAAAACTTGGATGGTAGTTCAGAGGATTGAAGGGACTCAGGCTAGAGGCAGGGAGAAGAGACCAGGGACTAACCCACTAAGACTGAACTGAGGAGCGGGATGGAGAAGGTGGGCCAGGTTCAGGAGATATTTAGAAGGTGGAGCTGACAGAACATGGGGACCAAACTTACTTTGGCAGTAAGCAACTAGGAGCGTCTGGAACAACTTCAAGTGTCTGTCTTGTACACCTGGATGAATGGTGGTGGGATTCACCAGGATAGGCAACTTGGAGGACAAAGAACAGACCTGAAATGGAGTGAGATGATGAGTTTAGTTTGGGCCATGTTGTGTTAGAAGTGATTCTGGGGCGTCCAAGTAGGGACATCCAAGTGGCAGATGGATGTATGAAGAGGGAGCTTAAACTGGATGGAGTGAGGCTGGGATGGGAGAGGTAGCCATAAGGGACAGGAAAACAGCTCTCTCACTCACAGAGGTCACTCTTTGTGCAAGGAGTTTCTAGATATGCTGCTCCAGAAGGGCCTCAGGGGGACTGCATGATCCCATTTATATGAGATATCTCAAGTAGTCACATTCATAGACACAGGAAGTAGATGATGGTTGCCAGAACTTGACGGGGTCAGGGGGAGAAAAGGGGAGTTGTGTTTTAAGGGGTATAGAGTTTCAGATTTGCAAGATGAAAAAGTTCTAGAGATCCACTGTACAACAATGTGAATATACTTACCACTACTGCACTACACTTAAAATTTACCATCTTAACCATTTTTATGTTTTTATCTCAATAATAAAAAGGGGGATCGAGGCAGGAAGAAGATAACCCTACCACCTTCCTCTGGACAGCACTGGGATGACATCTTTTTACCTTCTGTTAATGCACACTTGCCCATTCTTGGTGGGAAGGTTAAATTGGAACAGATATTTTAGAATAGTCAGTATGAATCAAGAGCCTTCAAAATGTTTATGCTCTTTGACATGCATATTCCACTGCCTGAAATCAATCCTAAATAAGAAACCAAAAACAACGGGGGAAAAATGATTGAAAATACTAGATGTCATTTTAAAACTGTGTTCAGTAATAGAAAAGCAAATAATTAACTATAGTAAAATACCAGACGACTATTATAAATTTTACAAAGAGTTAAAACAACATGGGAAATACTTATTAACTTAAGTGAAACAAAATTCAGGACACAAAATTGTATTTATACTTTAGTCACAACTATGTGAAACACAATCTATACACAATAAAAGTATAGAAGAAAATCTACTAAAATGTTTATAGTAGACATTTCTGGTTGGGGCCGTAGGTGAGTTTTTCCCATTTACTTTTCTATATTTTCCAACTTTCTATATCAAGCATGTATTATTTTATAATGAGAAAAGCAGCCTATATAAATTCTTCCTCCTCAGTTTTTCTACAGAATTTTCTGATTCCTTTGACTTCAAGCCAGGTGATTTGCATTTAGTTCAAAGCTGCAACAGATTAGTACATAAGTGATTTGTAAATGTGTCAAAAGCCAAAGGAAAGGAGAGACCATCTTCCAGTAAAAATTCAGGAAGACTTTGCAAATCCCTCCGTTTGAATATCCGTTTCTTTTTGCTGTTCTTGTGTGGGAAAGAGGAAGCAGAAGATCTTAGATTCAGGAAGTGATGTCAAACATTTTAGCTGTTATAAATGCTGGAAAGGCAAATTGAGACCTTCCCTTTAATTGGACGTAATCGGTTAAACAAGGTAACAGACCACCTGTGGCTGAGATGGAGCTCCTGAGACAGCAGCTTCAGGGTTGAGTGGCCCCGAGGTCAGCTGGGGTGGGCTTTTGATTCCATATCAAGTTACACAGGCTGTGTCACAGAGAAACATTCCATCAAAACCTGAGTGTACAATTGGGCTTCGAATGTGTGGATAAAAGGCAGAAAGGTATAGGGTTTTAAAATAATTTATTTCTTTAAAAATACTCAACAACCAAGTAAGTAAAGAGCACTTCCTATGTGCCAGGTACTTTTCTAAGCATCTCGTCTATAACTGACTTGCTAGCGAGCCTGAGGGAGATTCTGTTAGTAGGCTCATAATCATGCCCACTTTGCAGATGAGGAAACTGAGTCACCGAGTAAGATTGACTCAAGGTCACACAGCTTGTAGTGGCAGACCCAGACAGTTTGACTCCATCATCAGTGTTCCTTCTATGCTACTTCTCAAGATCTGGCTCAAGTTATGCTTTACTAGTTAACTGTGAATTCCAAACGCACCATAGGCTAGACCTTGCATTTGGAGCAAATGTCTGCGGTGTCCTCCTACCTCCTTGTGATAGCATAATTATTGCAAAAGCAGCATTTGGAAGGTGGAAAAGCCCACTAAAGATGGAATCAACAAACCTAAAATTAGCAAGTGAAAACAAATGTCACAAATGCTCTACTCATAGCCCATCTCATTTGAGCTTAGAGCAAACCGCTGAGATGATTGAGTCAGGAGCAATTAGTTGAGCACTCCGTTGGAAGCAGAAAAATGTTCACACATGGTTTTGCCAGTGTGGTGGGACCGTCATTATCACAGCTAGGATAGAATCTGGGTTGGCAATGGAGGAAGGCTCCTCAAAGAGTGTCTAGCTTCTTGAGCCCATACTCTTCTGAGCTATGGATGTGTTCCCAGAAATTCTCCAGGGATCTAAGTATCCTTTTGGACTCTTCTACAAAATGAAAACAAACATCAGGATGCAAGTCTGAAAATAAACTCATCGTTCTCTCCCAAACCAACTCTTCCTCACAGATTCCTTAATCAGTAAATGGCGCTACTATTACCCAGTTGCCTAAGCTAGTGGGCCCTGTGGTTGGCTCCGCAATATCCATTCCACCTGACCTTCCCACCGCACCCGCCATGCTTGTAAGTTCACCGTGGTGATCTCCTCTCCCGGGCTAGGGAGTGACTGGCTCAGGGGTGGACAGGTCTAACTCAATCAAGGGCAAAGACACAGGAGAAGAGGCTTGTTTCAGACTTCTCAAAAAGAGAAGCCAATTTCTCCCTCCCATCCCATGTGAACAAAAACACATCACTGGCGGTGGCCGTCTATAGATGTGATGGGAAACCAGCCTCAGGATGAAGCCCATGCCGTGGATGGCAGAGTGGAGAGACAAGAAATGTTGGGCTGCTGAACTCACAAACCCTAAAGCAGGTCCTGGCCTAAAGTCTTCTGTTATTTGAGAGAATATGTTTCTCTGTTTTTGCCAGCATGAGGAAGGGTGTCAATTACTTGCAATGGAATCATCCTCACTGGATATATTCTGCACATCCGAAGAATCATCAAGTCCAGTCTGTTCTCCTTCTTAAATATTTCAAAACCCATACACCTTTCTCCATCCCCACGACCAATAATGATCCCATTCAGGCCACCATTGAGGTTTTATCTGAATTACTGCAAAGCATCCTATTTCCAAAATCCCTTGGTTCATTTGAATAGGCCCGAAGACAAAGAAGTAGAATGTGGGAGGATGAGGCTATGGCAGCAGGGCAGGAATTTCCTTGTCTAGTCACAGGGCAAACTTCAGCGCTGCCGCATCTCAGCCCATCCCAAAAAGCATAAAGGAAGCAACCCTCCGTTCTGAGCTTCTGTGACCTTGTGGGTCTTCCAGTGAGCAGGCTGTCGAGCCACCTAACTGTGGTCCTATCTCTTCACTCACATCCGTATCTGTGGTCTGTCCTTCCCATGGTTTATTTGCTGCCTCTGCAGCAACCCCAAATGATGGGACCTCAGCTAATGTAAATCATGGTTCCTGCCAGCCTTGGGACCTAGACCAGCCTTTATGGTCAGGCTTCGCTTGGGTACATCAGGGCCACCTAGCCAGGAAATGCAGTTATTTCTGTCAGTCCTGATTTCAGTCCAAATCTACAAACCCTTGTTGAGCGCCTTCTGTGTGCCGGGCACATGCCAGGCCTTAAAAGGGCAAACAGTGGGGCATGTTCTCCTCCCTGTACCCCAGTGTCTGACACACAGTGAGTGGTGCTCGAAAATATTTGTTAAGTGAATTGAAGAAAGATATCATGGTGAATGTGTTTTAGTCCATAGCAGCTCACAATCTATTGAAAGTCAGTCTACCACAAGGCTCACTGGGATATAAATTCAAAAATAAAAATAATAACGTATACTGATGCTTACTGGGCTCAAGGCAGTGTTTTAAGAGCTTTACATGCATGCATGCATTCATTTGTTTAATCTTCACCACGACTCTTCACCTATGCATTAGTGTTATCCACATTTTACAGAGGAGGAAACTGAAGCTCAGAGAGGTCAAGTAAGCTGCCCAGAGTCACACAGTTGGTAATGCTGAGAAGAAGAAGAATTGGAGAAAGGAGAAGGGAAATATTTATTTAGCTGGAGATCTGAAAAAGCATCATGGAAAAATGGGTCTTAAGCTAGATCTTCAAGGATGAGTAGGTATTCAACGTGCTGGTGGTAGTGTATGGGGGGGGGGTGTATTCTAGATTAGAGAAGAGCATGAATAAAGACTTCGAGGTGGAGATTGCAGGCACATGCAGAGAGCAACAAATAGTCCCACCTGGCTGAGAATAGGGGATGCAAAGGAGGGAGTTACGGAGGGACTTGAGGCTGGATTCGTGGTTGGTGGCTCAATTGTGGAGGGTCTCCAGTGGCCCCCCCAGTTTTCAGTCCCTTCTGTATCCTCACATTTGTTCTGGACTCTCCCATCTCTATTCAGCCCAAGTACTTCAGCTGAAGTTGACCCTACACCCAGGTGCAGGGTAGTTCCTGGTCTACTTAAGCCAATTAACCCTTTCCCTTGGCCACAAAGATGGCTTCCGAATTGGGCCTGTGACGTAAGCCTCTCCAATCAAGTGAACCTCAGGATCCTTGCCAGCACTTTGCGATAGCACGCTCTCCATGTGAAAGCAGTCGGGGAAGGACGCAGTCCCACAAGCTGTTGGCATCTTCTTGCAAGCCCAGGACCAGCCAGCCTCAGTGCAGAAGGAAGCCAGCACCAAAGGAGGCACAGCTGCGAGACGCGAAGAATCTCCATCCTCGGTCATACCACTGAGCCATGGGATCAAACCATCCCAAGCCAGTCCTCCAACCTGTGGAACTTCCCGTTACATGGATCTAGAAAGTGAATTTTTTACTTAAGCAGCTTGAGTCAGGTTTTGTGCAGCCTGCAACGTAAAGACGGCTAACTGATGAAGCCTTCAATATTAGGTCTCTTCATTTTGAAGTGTTATTCTGGGAAGCGGTTTAAAAAGATCACTTCGTGGCCATGTGGAAGATAAATTGGTTAGTGAATCTTGAGAAAGGAAGATAGTTCAAGGCCACTGTGACATGCCCTTTGAGACTTCATGGGGCAAGAATTAAAGCATTGACAGCAGACACAAGGGGAGATTTGAAAGAAGAAGCATTAATGCAAAGTTTATATAAATGTGCTGGTAAATTCCTCTGGGATTGAAATTTTCATTTGTCCTATTTCATCCCACTGCAATGCGACGATTGTTTCGAAAGAATAACTTCTAAGATTATGTCTGATCCCTGAAGTCTATTTATTCTTCTCGTCCCTACAGAAACAAGAGAAAGGAAAAGCAAGTTATTTCATTAATTATTTTTCATTATCCAATTTATGTTTTGATTTCATATTGTTCACTCATCATATCCCATGCTAAAGAGTTCGTCATTCCAGATGTTTCTATCCTACAAATATTTGTAGCCTGATATGATATCCCTCATCATCGTCAAGTAGCCCAGTTTTGTCTGTTTAGCTCCTTTAAATCTTTCTTCACGTATCGGTTCCTTGAACTCCTCTGCACATAAGCAGCTACCCTCGCAGTTCCCTCCGTTGCGTTTCGCAGCTCTTGAGTGGCAGCGGCCCAGTGTGCGCAGTCTGCTCGATGTGTGCGGTCTCCACAGGAAGCGGGAGTCGGGGAGTATGCAGTGCAATTCTGTCGGCCAAACAGAAGGCTTGCACGGATGCAGTTGTTGTCTTGGGTCTAGTTCTGCCCAGCTGTGTGATGCAGGACAAGCCACTTTACCTTCTGAGCCTCCATATCTTCAACTATAATGTAGGAATGATTATTGTCCCTTGAGACGCTGGTCTACCTTATTCTCTTCCTTTATCCCCTCCCATCTATTCCCCAAGGAGGATGAGGGCTGATATGGATGAATCAAGGACTTGTTCCTGGGCCAAGTGATGAGTGATGTGGTCTCACTCTAAAGAATAGTGATCTGTTTGAGTGGCAAACCCCTCGGGGCCAGAGACTCAGAACAAGTCCCCGGCTCCTCCAGCCTGGGAGCTCTGCTGCGGTGAAATAAGCCAGGCCTGCTCGAGGCTCAAAAGGAATCTCCTTTTCCTTTCCTTTGCTTTTATCTCGGGTTTTCTCAGACCAGGCCCTCCTTGGACTTAGAGTAGGAAAACAGAGGGCTGAGAATTAAGTGTAGCTTGGTGGCAAGTGCCAAGAAAGGCATTTGGCCTACTTTTCATGTGACTGCCTTTGCCTGGTCACAAGGAGCCCTCTGGGCCATCCAGCCTGGCTCCCTGGGGAACACACTGGTGTTTAGGGGCAAAAGCCTTGTGCTAAAAAAAGCTTTGAATTAGCCTTGCCTTGGCCTCAGCACAGATAACTTGGAACAGAAGCAGAGAAATCCTGAGCTACTAGCTTCTCTCAACCCTTTTCTACCTCAGCAGAACGGATAACAATAGCACCATCTTATAGGATTGTCATTATGATTGAAGAAGATCGTGCAAGAGACAATGTTTTGAAGACGATCCAAAAATGTAATCATCTTGAATTCTAAACTCTTCCTATTTTAGTTTCCTCATTCATTAAATGCAGTGAAAATACTAATCTCGTGAAGCTATGAGGGGTGGCTAGATGAAAATGTTGGGTAAAAAAACGGCAGTCCATTGTCATGTGAAAACTTCATTTTAACTTTATTATTAACAGTTTGGCATTGAAATCCCCTATAAAGTTAATCTGCTGTTAAAACTCTTATAGGGCTGCTGCCTTATTACTGATGTCCTAAATCTGCAGCAAACAGGAATACTCATTTACTCTGTTCTCCCATTAAGATGATATAGTTGGTTTTGCCTAATATTGTACAACTGTTTCACTTTAGATTCCTTGTAATTTCATAATTTCTTGCAGTAAACGAGCTGCTTCTGATTCATAGCGACTCTACCCCATTAGCCTAATCTGTGAGTCTGTTCTTCTCTTCACATCTGTGTTGTTGAGCGCAGTTGCTAACCCTCGTGTGGTGCACAAGTAGAAAGCATAGCCCTGACCCCCAGGACCTTATACTTCAAGCTACTGTCATCGATCTGCTAGACACAAGCATGCATAAATTTCAGCCAATCTCCTACATGTGTTCCAGACATCATGTCTTCATCAACATAAAGAGCTAGACATGTTGAGATTTTAAATAAAGTCTAATTTACTGAAAGCAAAGTCAGCATTTCAGGAAAAACAAAAACCCCTCAGGAATGGAGTTGTCCTACCTCTAGAGCAGTGGATGAATGGGTGCCTACAGACACTTACAGACCGGAAGGAAAAGTTAGCCAAATAACCACACAACTGTGAGCAGATCGCTTTGGGATTTCTCCAAAGCCTCATCATTCCTTCTGTCTCCCTCTTTGCTTCTGCAAGGGGTAAGCTCTGTGCTATCAGAGGGCTGAGTCCCTCCAGTCGGTTTTCTGTTGGAAGTCCCCGGGAGATTCCGTACCAGAATCCATACCACAGTCTGGAAGAAAGGGATAGAGCCCACAGTTGCCCTTTTCCCAGGCCACCAGTCCCGGCAGCCCCCTGACCACCACATGGCACAGCAGTGCGTGCACAAAGCTGGTCACTGAGGAGCTGGTGCCATCCCCGCAAGAACCACACTGTAGGAGGACAGAGCGGACTTTGAGCTCTTGTCAACTGCCCTTGAACTATATAAAGGAGAACCTTCAAGGCATAAGCGGCCCAGGAAGGAGTCCACGCCAGCATGTCTCTTGTCCTTTGTGCCGCAACTACTTTTTAAAGTACCACAATAGGCCAGACCCTCGTAGGCACTAGATACACACGGGTGAACGAAAGGAGCTGGTGCCCGCCCCGGCCCCAGAGCCCAGGGGAGAAAAATGCCTCCACTCACATTTCAGCTTCCTCACCAGCGAGGGACCCAGACCTCCTGGCGCCTCACTCGTGGACCTTACGCGCATCTCTTACTTCGTAACACTAACGTCCAACACTAGAAGTGTTCATTTTTCTCGGCATAATACTGTCTAATAACATACTGACAGAGGAATATTTTTCCACTTAGCAGGACTCCTGGCCTGCCCTTCCTTGTGTGGAGGTGCAATGGGCTCCTTCCTGCTATCCTGAGGCCAAGAGTTCCCTTCCCAAATAACCAAGGCAATGGCCACGCCAATGAAATTCTTTCGGTTCAGATAATCTGCCTGCCAAAGGCGGCTAAGAGTAAGCTTCGGAGAGGCAGGACTCCATTTTCCCAATGCCCCAGCTCTATCAGCATCTTAAAGTACAAGGAAGGATACCCACATTTTCTGGGGAGGACTCCAAAACATCACTTGACTGAATTCGCATTTCTCAAGACAAGCATTTGTAATAACCCCTAACTGAATGACAATAAATTCCATTCTGTCAGAGTCTGAATTAATGCACTTTGGCTGAATTTCTGTTTTGCGGGTGGAGATGCCAGAGCTTGCAGGAGGCCTGCTCACCCAGTCGTGACTCCTTACACAGTGTGGTCCTGGAGCACTGGGTTGACGGGTGAACCAGCCTGGACCAGCACCAGCACAGCACAGGGCAGCAGCAGACTCCAGGCTGGAGGTGTTCCCGCACCCCCCAGTGCAGGAAACAGTCTGCACCCCAGCTGAACATACAACCCCATCAGTCTAAAACTACCCAGGGGCAGAGGTTTCAAAACTGATGGTCGCAGCCCACTCCACTTCATGGGTTATGACCACTATTGCAAAAGAGTGTAGTAGAAAATATCATCATGCATTGCACGTGGTGAAGTATTGTTTTCTGAACTTCCGTTTCAGGTGGGGGGGTCAGTAGGTGATGTGCCGTCATTGTGGGTGGGGTCAGAACGTAGCACGATTTCCACAGAGGATCGTGGTCAGAGCAGAGGAACGAACAGTGGGCAAGGTGTGCTCTCCTTAGGATGCGGCCCTCCCTTTTCCCACTTTGCTGCTTCTCAACTCTGCCTTTCCAGTGCTGCCGAACAAATCGTGTGCTTGACTTCGCAGTCTCTTGCGTTCATATTCCCCAAAGCTATCAGACTGCGTCTGCACACCCAGTCCGGATTTCACCGGCCTTCCAGAGGTGACTTTAGGACATATACTGCTTTTTAAGATGAGAGCAGCCTGGATAAATAAGTCATTCACAAAAATTCCAAACATTTTGCAGAATTTAAGCTGGTTACACACACACACACACACACACTTTTTCTTTTTCTGATCGAGGTAGCAAAAGGTAGAATGTTTTCAGGATTTGGCCTAAGACTCACCAGGGTCCCACGCATTTTGGCACCCTCCATTTATAGGCTTCTCAAACTCTGCGTATTTGCAAAGGCCCTCGGTGGCCAGTGAGCCAGCCTGCCGTCACGTCCTCCAGCACGTGTAGTGGCTGAAACAGACCCACTCCTGGTGACTGGGCTGCAGCCATTGGGGTAATTCTCCCTGAGCTGAAGCCTGACACAGTGCAACCGCAACCTCCCTCCCAGCTGTTTCCGCATTTCATAAGACTGACAAGAAGCATTTATGTCTGACCTAAACCTCACCTGTTGCAACGTGACTCCACTTTATTCATTCCCTCTGTCAGACAGTCAACAGATATTTTTCAAGCCTCTGCAATGGGTTTACCATTGCACAAGGCTCCTCAGAACCTGGGATGCAGACACAACACAGCCCCAGGGACCACACCCTCATAAATCTCAATGGCAGGCCATGTAGAGCTAAGCTCACTTGTGTGATGAAGACAATGGGCCTCTAGGTGAACAATGAGGGGACCAAAAGGGTTGGCCTTGGGAGGTCTGGTTTGGCTCATGGTGGCGCTGGTTATGACTTGAACCTGTCAGATGAAGATGGAGATGATGGAGATGGAGATGGATGTGAAGATGGAGATGGAGATAGAGGACAGCTGGTATCTTCCTCCTAAGAGTAACTTTCCCTAAACTTCTCTTTTAAGTTGCAATATTCTAAATTAATTTTTCCTTTTATATCCAGCTTTGAGCCCTTTCATCAATTCCATGTTTGAAGTCTGTTTATTTCCTCTCTCTCCCTCTACAATGTGACAAGCTCTCCAAAAGTAGGGGCTTTGTTTTGTTCCTGCTCTTCTTCAGCATCTAGTACCGTGCCTGACCGTAAATATTTGTTCCATAACTGTACAGAGCCCAATTTCCCTGGGACTCAGGCGAAAGTGGGGTCCAGAGTTACTGTTTAAAATGAGTTTCTGTTACGAATAATGAAGCAGACACCTCAGTCCTCCCCACTGCTGTTGTAACTCCATCCCCACCAGGTCTTTCCTGCTTGTTCTGGGAGTTCCTGGAGGTGTCTTCACTGTGCTCAGGAACAACTTGTGTAGATGCGGCCACCACACTGGGGACCTCGACAGGCTGAAGAGGTTCTGGGTTCCTTGACACTCTCTGTGCGTCGAAGTCGTGGCTGTGAGCCATGAAGAAGGAAGAGAACCCCCCTTCCTCCCCTCGTGTAATCTCTTTTGCACAGGCACCAAAGCCTTATGGCTTTTTGCTTTATATTGGAGGATTTGTAATGAAAATACTTCTTCCCCTATTTTTTTTATCTCTCCTTATTTCCCTTGGATCCAGACATGAGGAGCTCATCTGGAGACAAGGAGCAGTATTCAGAATCTCTTCTCTCTGCGGATCATTGAGACATTAGTATTGGACTGAACCTATTGGCCCAACTCTTGCTTAGTGTGATAGATTCCCAAGAGGCTATTCAGCACCCCCTGCAAAGGGACCGCTCTGTTAGCCCACCAGCCGTTACCAGGCACATCTAGATTCTGGCGGTGACCATGTTCAATGTGAGCTCGAGAGCCACTGCGAGATCCATTCTTTGAAATGGAACCTTGGGTTGGCACTGAAACTTCCATGAGCCCAGCCAAGCCTGTATATAGGTCATTTGATTTTACATAATATTCTAGAGCTTGTGTGTGGCCAGGAAGTGCCATGAATTAGATCATGAATCCCGATGACAGGGCCAGTGGCTGAATCCTGCGGGAGGACACTTAGCTTCCCTCTAAAGCATGGACGTTCTGCCAGTTGAGCTGTCACAAAGGCAACTTTGAGAGAGGGTGTGGACCCAGCAGAAGGCACCATCACTCCTTCAATACGACTGCAGTGAACAGACCCGCTATTATTCCTCAGAGCAGAAGGACAGCTCACTCAGCAGCGTCCCGACGGCACGCCAGTCAATTTGCATTGGATGCTCACAATTAAGCTCTGATTATCTAGTGCTTCGTGAGTGTCCCGTGTATAATAGAAGTCCATTTGGATATGGAGGCAAATTTTATTTATTTTTTGTTTGTTCAACGATCAACCAAGAGTTATTGAATGCCTACTATGTGCTAAGGACTCTTCTAGTTGCAGTCATAAACAAAAGAGCTAAGGCCATTATTCTTGTGTAGCTCACCATAAATAAGAGCATATGATATGTAAGAAAACCGATAAATAGAAAGATAGTTTCATAAATACCATAGATTCTATAAAAACCATAAATTCTATGAAAAAAAATAAACAGAGCAATATGACATAAAAGTTGACTGGGATTAGCTGCCCCAGATCATTGACACTCCGCTTCTCCCTTGCATTCTCTAGCGTGCACTCTGGAAAGATAAAATGCTGTGTCTCTACCATCCCTTACCGAGAGGGGAGGAAGTATGGCACAAATCCGTGCTGCCCGGTGAATACCCGGAGGAGGGCCAACCTGCCCAGGAAAATGCAGAGCCACCGAAAAGTCTTGGATCCTTTGAACTTTCTCTTCCCCTTGTTTGGGACACAAACCTAATGCCTGGAGGCGCGGCATCTATTTGTGACCTTGAAGTGATAATCACAAGGAAGAAAATCAAGATGTCAAGGATGGCAGAGTAGGAAGTGAGAAAGAGCCTGCGTCCCCGATGGCATCGCTGAGGCTTGCACAGCTGTGACTTAACTACCCTGGATGTCTTCAGATGTGAGACCAATCAAGCTCTGTTGGTTTAGGCCTGTGTTAGGTTTATTCTTATACGCAGCCAAATGCTTTCCATGTCCCTAACAGAAGGATTTGGAGTTGTGGGTGGGAAGCTACTTTAATCAACATGCTCATGGAAATCTTCTCGGAGGAGGTGACATTTTAATTGGACCTAAATGATAAGAGGGAGACAACCAATGTGAAGATCTGGGACAAAGAATTCCAGGCAGAATGAATAGCAAGTACAAAGGCCCTGAGACAGAAATAAGTCCACCATGCTCAAGGAATAGAGTCCAGTGTGCCTAAAGCATCATGAACAAGGGGGGCTGTGGCCATCCTGGAGGTCCTAGAGGCAGGCAGGGCCTAGGCCCACAGAGCCTTGTAAGCCGTGTCAGAAACTCTGGATTTTATTTTAATTCCAAGGGGAGATTTGAGACAGATGAATTTGAGCTTTGGAGATAAAGCCCTCAACAGGACTTGCTGATGGGTTGAATGTAAGATAAGGGAAAATAAGGAATTAAGGATGACTGCGAGATTTTTATCCTGAACAACTGATGGAGCCATTACTTGAGCCGGGGAGAGTATGAAAGGTCTGGGGAGGGAAAGGGGAGGGAATGCAGAATCAAAAGTCGTGTTTGATGTTAAGTTAGAGACGCCCAGTAGAATTGCACGCGCCAGTGTCATATGGGAAGCTGGGAACATGAATCGGAAACTCCAGGGAGGAGGAAGGCTGGAGACAGAAATTTGGAACCATCCACCTACAGATGGCATTTCAGCCCTGGCTCTGTATGTGATCTCCTGGCCAGAGAAAGTAGATAAACAAGTTTAGGCCCGGGATGCTTCAACATTTAGACACAGAATGGAGGTGGGGGAACCACCAGAGGGGACTAAGGAGAAGCATCCAGGGAAGTGAAACAAAACCCAGGAAGCTTCGAGGAAACCATGTTTTAAGAAGGAGAGTCATTACTCTGCTGAAGGATGCTAAGAGGCTAGGGAAAACGAGACGGAGAAGTTGCGGCATTTCACTCATTGGATGCATCTGGTTATCTTGCCAAGAGCAGAGTCAGAAGAGAGGAGGGCAGAAGCCTGATCTGAGTGGGTTCGAGACAAAATGAGCAGCGAGAAAATGAAGTAGAGACGTGACTTGAGTCCAGAGTAGTTCTGCTATGAAGGGAAGCAGGAAATGGGGCAGTGGCGGCAGGCTGTTTGGGTTAAGGGAGGATGTGGCAAGAGTTTTTAGTTAGAAGGTGGATCCAGAGCCCGTGTCTGCACAGTCCGGTAAGTGGTGTGTGGAGCAATGGGGCCGGAGTGGATATTGATCAAGCTCCCACTACATATCAGGCACTTCACAAATTCCCATCTAATCCTCTCAACCAGGCTGTGAAGTCAGAGTTTTCACCCTCTTTATGGACGTGAGGGAGGCAATATAACATGTTGCCTGGTACTTTCTGAGTCTAACAGCATCTGAGCCCTGCCCCTTGTTAGCTGTGTGAACTTGACCAGTTACCTAACTCTCTATGCCTCAGTTTCCTCATCTGAAAAATGCAGAGTAAAACCAGTACTTACCTCAAATGAATGGTGTGAGGATGAAAATGGAATAACCCATGTAAAACACGTGCACAGGGCCTCACACATTGTAAGTGCTCAATAAATGCTAGTTCTTTTCAGAGATGAGAAAAGACAGTCTCAGAGATTAAGTATCTTTATTTATTGAATAAATATATTGAGCTTCTACTTTTTACTAAGCACCATATGAGGCCAGGGTGTCTGCGATGAACAAGATGTGAAGTGTCCCTGTCCTCATGGAGCTTAGAGTCGATAATGATGATGATGACGATAAAACCAACAACAGCAACATGTATATACTACGCACCAGGCCCTGAAGGCCCTGTAGTAGGGTGTAACAGAAGCAGAGCCTGTCTTGCTCCATTTTGTCTTTCTACTATGTCATCCTTCCCAGGGGTATCATTTTGCAAGAAGAATGAAACCCAACTCTGATGAAATAATCCTGTTGTGTGAGGACGTGTTATTGAAAGGAAAGCATGAGAGGTGATGACTAACCTTCCTTGCTTTCTCTATGATTTCCTAAAGATCCTATCAGAAACAGGGTTGAAGGATTGTTTTTCTCTGCATCCTGCCTTGCTTGTTTCCCTGTCGCTGGTTTCTTCCCAAGTTGCTTAATTTATTAATGACACAAAGTGACAGGCGCCATATTAGATCCTGTGGAGTGTCAATGCTAAGTGTTATGAGCTGAAGTGCGGCCCCTCAAAATTCATCTGTTGACATCCTAACCACTCAGGACCTTAGAATGTGACTGTATTTGGAGACAGGGCCTTTAAAGAGGTGATTCAGTTAAAATGAGGTCCTATGGGTGGGCCCTAATTCAATATGACTCGTGTACTTATAAGAAGAGGAAATTAGGACACACAGACTTGTACAGAGGAAAGACCCTGTGAAGACACAGCGAGGAGACAGACATCTGCCAGCCAAGGAGTGGCCTCAGAAAAAAACAACCCTGCTGACACCTTGATGTCCAACTTCCAGCCTCCAGAACTATAAGAAAATAATTTTCTGTTGTCCAAGCACATTAGTCTGTGGTGCTTTGTTATGGCAGCCCAAGCAAACGAATACAGTAAGGAAGATAGACCCCCCAGCCTGCAAGACTTTGCAGCGTTGTAAAGGAGATGGGCGTGCTCATAACCAACTGCCAAGCAAAGTAAGGCGAGGCTGGAACCATGGGAGAAGCTCTCAGGCTAAATTCCTGGGCACTGAGGATAGAGAAGCCATTTCCAGCATGAGAGGGGACAGTCGGGGAAAGATCTAAGGAAGAAACAGATGGGGAACTGGGACTGGAATGACTCATAGGGACCTACTGGGTATCTGATGGGAGACGAAGCCATTCTAGGGTGATGGCTCAGCATGCATCATGTTTCTTCTACCATGAGGTCACTTTCTCTGTCCCCCTTACGTCTTATTCTGGCCAGCCTCTGTAATTGAACTCTTTGATCATTTTTGCATTACTATGCTTATCAAGGAGAAAAGTATTATTGTCCCCATTTTTCAGGTGAGCAAGCTAAGGCACAGAAAGGTGGAATAACTTGTCCAAGGCCACAGAGCTAGTAAGAGGTCAAGCGAGATTCACAGCCAGCAGTCTCCCGCTTCACTGGTCATGGAACTGAGACCAAGTTTGGTCCAGCAGTGGGTGGGTGCAGACTGAGTCCTCTCTGGAGACACGTAGGTGGAACTGGAAGGACAGAGCCCAGCTGTAGCCCGAGAAGGGAGGAAAG
The DNA here is from genome assembly GCF_021613505.1 of Equus quagga. Classification (NCBI taxonomy): domain Eukaryota; kingdom Metazoa; phylum Chordata; class Mammalia; order Perissodactyla; family Equidae; genus Equus; species Equus quagga. Next base: position 75,730,586 of record NC_060282.1, read on the forward strand.
GCGAAGAAAGTTGTTTTTATTTTTGAGGAGAGGGAAGATTAGAAACTGTGGGTAAGCACAACCAGAGGCACTCACAACTAGAATATACAACTATGTACTGGGGGGCTTTGGGGAGAAGAAGAAAAAAAAAACTGTGGGTTAAGGGGAGGGAAGTATTAAAGATAGGAAGGGAGATTGTTGTTATAGAAAGTCCCTTTCTTTGGAGGGCAGAAGCCTAAGATAAAGTGCATGTGCATGGCAGGGGAGTTGGGGGTGGCGAGGACAGCCCTGGAAAGAAATAGGGGACACAGTTTGCTCTGAAGTGAAAGTGAGGAAGAGCTAAAGGGAGGAGATTAGGAGACGGGGTGCACAGGATCGATGGCCCCGGGCCTGCTGTTTTGTTTCCTTCCATTCTCCCTTCCCGCCTCCCTTCCTTCCTTTCTTTCTTTTTCTTTCTTTTATTGTATATTTTGTTTTCCTGTGAGGTGCACGGCAAGGAAAGGGAATGGGGAGGGGGACCCGAGGGGAGTTGTGAAGTTTGGGGACAGACACTGTGGGGAACTGGAGACATATGAGGGTGAGAAAAAGGGCAGCACGGCAGTCCACCAGTCCAGGAAGGTGAGCCCGTCCAGGAGGGCGACGCAGCCAGCCAGGTGCAGGCGTGGGGAAAGCAGGAGGTGGGAGGGGTCAGAGTGGGGTCGGTGAGAGGCAAAGTCAAGGGGACCAGAGAACTGAGAGTAAGGAGAGAAGCTGAAGGGATTGAGCAGGGGACCCAGGCTACAGGAGCAAGGAGAGTAGGGAAGTAAAGGCGTGAGAGAAACGGGGACAGTTTCTGGGACTAAGAAACATCCCATTCCAATATCCCCTCTCCATTACCTACTTGATATTTATCTCTCTCTTTTTGATGCAGATATTGAAAATTGAGACTTCTAAGCCAATGAAGCATGAACAGGATTGTGCTCTGGTGCAGCGCTTACAATCACGCTATGAGAATACAAGGCGGACACTGACGCTACAAGGTGTTTCTGGGGGGAATGCACCATTTTTCACAAACATCCGATCTTACGTCGTCAATGCAGGCTTCTTGGAAGCCAAGTTTATTCCAGGGATGCTGGTGTTAGCCACAGCCTTTTTTATCTTCTCTCGGCACTTTCCTCCACGTGTCCTCAGTCGTAGCGTGTCATCATTCTCTCCACGCGGACTTGATTTTGGTGGATTTGTTTTTTTAGAAAGAACCAAAAATCATTAAAGCATTGTTTGATGCATGAGATAGTTGACCAAACTGAGTCTCATACTTTGGGTCAAAAACAAAGTGACAAATAATGAGACCAAATTTCTTGGGAGGACTCAACGACTAGCCTGAAGACAAACACTAGAGGAATTCTGAACTAGTTCTGAGCAGTACTATGTAGAAAAGGAGTACATTCTCCCATGGGGAGCATACAAAAGGACAATAATTTAAATGAATTAATTGATGTGTTTAAAATCTAGTCTCCTTTCTTCAAAGTGACACCTGACACGTTGCATTGACAATTTTATGTATTAGTACATTAGTACAAATGCACTAACAGTGATAACAAATGAAAATATGTACCAGATGTCAACAATGAATGGAAATATGACCTCAATTTAATAAATTGAAAAATACACCTACCAAGAGAAAACAAAAACCTTAAAAATACATCTTTACTATTGGGTTAGAGGAGAAATAAAACTTTCTTATATTCAACACATTTTCACGCAACATACTATTTTAATAAGTTTCTTCAAGTGTAGGGAAGGGGGTAAGAAGTGCCAGTAGGTAATAAATCTAAGATAAATTTACAAAACTCTTCTAAAAGGAAGTTCCTCCTTAGGACAGCTCCAGTATGGAGCGTCCCATTCAAGGAGCCAGGAATCCTGACAGATCCAGGATTTTGGTCTGGCTCTGTCATCAGGTCACTGTGTGTTCCTGGGCAGACACCCACACTCCACCCAGCCCTTCAAAGGCCCTCAGCTCGCAACACATTGTAATATTTTCCTACCTCTCTCTTATCTGTGCTGCAAAATTCCTTTGTCTAAGCTTTTAGGAAGAAACGAGCACCTTTAGCCCCTAAGGACATGAAAGTATGCCATTTCCTTCTACATAAATACCTTAAAAGGTATATACCTTAGTTATCCATTATGTATTAAGTCACGAGAAAAGATAAAATCGGTTCACTGTTATAAAATAAATTCCCTTCCTAGCTATTTTGTCTATTTGCTAGACAAAATTTGAACAGTATAATCAGTATGTATTTTTGGTATTCACACAAAATTAGTACTTCATAAATATGAATCCTGCTATTACCTGTGTGCATTGTGATGTCCAATTATTGTCATTTGCATAGTACACAATTCTTATCTTGAATAGTCAAAAGATTAAAAGATATTTTGGAAAGTGCGCTGCCCATTTCTGTCTGTAAAGTGTAACATACTATAACTTGAACTTGATCTTTAAACCTATGAAAGGGAGACTTTCTACTAAGTATGCAGGAAGTCATTCCCACCTCAGTCAAGTCAACAAAATCCAGGAGAAACTCATAAACAGCCCCATGCGATAGGAAGAAGATTATGAACTTGTTTGATTTCAGACAGATTGAGGACATTTTTAAAACATTTTTAAATTTGGAAGTCTTTTGTTCACATTAACTGGATGAAATTTTTTTCGGTTGAGAATAAAGGGGAAACAATGAGGGTAACATTTCATTTAAATATGCAAAAGCAAAAAGATCATGGAATGAGGGTTATAACTTCTGTTTATATAATATCTGAGAGAGTGAATGATGTCAATGTCTTAGAAAAGCAAAAAAAATGCATCATTTTGCAAAGTAGCTGTGGTCAGTGTTTTTACTACTTAGATTCTAAGGAGGGTTGGCTGTGACAGTGGTCATCCAACACATTAAGCTCCATAACACCAATCCCATAACAGACCTTACCTCCTGGTGGGGACACAGCTATTTAAGAAATATGCTTTCCATGGATGGGATCAATGGAACCTGCCTTTTGAAATGATACCCAGCTTTAACTGTAGTAGTTTCTTCTGGAGACACCAGACCATTATTTTCTTCTTTCACAATAATTTATTCTAAACCAAGAAGCCATTTGGGAATAGAACAAACCAAGAATGTTTGTTGTTCTACTCAGATGGAGACTCATCAGTAAGGAAAACAAAGGAAGTTAACCACACACTCCACACACTCACATTTAGTCCTTCTCGAGTGGACTTCCCTGGACAGTCTGATTCCACAGGACTTCCCCAAGTAAATGCTTGAGTTATGTGCGTGCTGGTCTGTCTACAGTAGTTCTCAAAGTGTGACCTCCCAGACCAAGAGTGTCAGCATCACCAGGGAACTTGCTAGAAATGCCACTTGTCACACTTCACACCAGGCCTCCTAAGTCAGAAACTGGTGTGCAGCCCATGGACGTGTATGTTAACAAGGCTTCCAGATGATTCTGGTGCACACTGAGGTTTGAGAGCCACTAGTCTTCGGCATATGGCCTGCCGGGTTCTCACTCCATTCATTTTTCCTTCCTATTAATGCCCTTCCTTCTGCCCTACGCATCTAACTAAATCCCACTCTGCCTCAAGTCTGGCCCAGCATTTCACCAAACTCTGCCAACTTCTTACTTAAAATAGCATTTATCATGGACATATCATGGTTAAGTATTACCTATATCTGAAGGATTTAAGCACACTGTGACTTACATAGTCCTCTAAATTATTTCTTACTTGTGTTTGTTTTATCACTTCAACTGAATCGAAAGCCTCTTGAAGGCAGGAACTATGCCTTATGTACTGTCTTACTTCCCATCGCATCTATCAGTGCTTAAGCCCTTGTTCTCTCTTCCCACCAACTTCCAAATATCTAAATTCCACCTATTTCTCAAGATTTAGCTCAAATGGCATCTGCTGTGATCTGGCTTCTTCTCTATAGAAGTATTTTTCTTCCTTGGAAAAATCATAACTTTATATCTTTTTAGTTCTCTTCTTCATATCACAGTCATTTGTTCGTGTCTTATCTCTCTCATCATTGAAGACTGAGATCATTGTTCTAAACCACTCTTATAAAAAAAGAAAAGGAAGAAAATGATTTAGGATGCCTCAGGGTGTGCCTGTATAATTAGCTTATTTTCCCTCAATATTTATAACTCCGATTTTTGGTAATCTGACTATTTACATAGGAAGTAAGTCTCATGTTTCGGAGACTCAGTATTTCTCCTACGCGCTTTGGGGGTCTGATCAGGGTCTGCGCGCTGGAGACGATCATTGCAATTTGTGTGGTCTAATAAGAGGTCTCAAAAGATTAGACATGAAGTAACAGGAATCTGCAGGAAATCAAGCCATAAGGAAACCGGGGCGACTTGAAGTCACATCGGTAAGGAAGAAAAGAGCCTCACCCCGGGGTGAGGACCAGTAGCAGAAGGCTTAATTGTTACCAGGTCGTGGTGTGAACCCATGTGCCTGCCGATGCCCCAGCTAATGGGAACCTGATGCAGCCCGCTTCCTGAAGCCCGCCCGTCTGGACTTCAAACACAGCAGCCTATCCCACAGGATCAGGCGGGCTGGAGTCACAGGTTTATTTCCTCTCCAACAAAGGAGTCCCTCCTCCCCCACCCCCACCCCATCAGCTAAAATGGGCTGCAGTGGGACCCCGCCAGGGCTCTGGGACCACCTCTCCTGTTTTCCCCATCTAACTTTTCACCCTAACCCCTCCCTCCCTGAAAGTGGCAGACTCATCTCAGTAGCCCCCAAGAGCCTCTGGCTTTCTGTGCTTGCAGACCCCAGAGTGAGCGAGAGCTCACAGGTCATTTGCCGGCAAATCCCACTGGGCCAGCTGGGAGCGAGTACCAGGTCTACACGAGTGTGTGGTGAAATCGGGTACTGAGAACTGATGGTTGATGGGAATGGGCGATGCCAGGAAAGAGTCCACGGGTGAGCTAAACCTTCAAGGTCTGATTCTCGTGTTCCTACCTGCATCTTCACTTCTGTTTTGCCGACAGCTCCCGACAAGAAAATGCCAAAGTAGAAGGCAAAGAATTCTCCCGTTTCTGTGACTGGAAAAGTGTTTACAGTCCCTGCTGTTTGGGGTCAGTCCAAAACCCCCAGGCGGGCAAGCATTAGCCCCTCTGAGGAGGAGGAGCGTTCTGGAACTTAACGCTTCCTGGGCTCTTTCTCCGACCTCAATTCCCACAGGCGGCCTTAGCGTTTTTCCTTTGCCGAGATTTCTAAAGTTCTCTTTTTTACATCCCTTATCGACATGTAAACTCCACACTAGGGTGAAGAGGTAGGTGTTTAAGATAGACGGCAACAGCTGGGATAAACTGTCTCTTAAAAGGCTGTCTGAATGAAATGCATCACTTTATATGTGGGGCATTTGTAAGGAGGACGGGAGTGAAACTCGAGAAGATTATGTGATAACCAGACTATATCCTGTCAAGAGAGAGAGTGTTTCTCTAATAACGCCAAGATGAGCTTCTAGATAGCCTACCAGATAGCCATCTTCCGCCCAGCGTCTCCCTTCATAAATCTTCCTTCTTACTCAGGTTTTCTGTAGATTTTTGAGGATAGAGCTCATTTCCCTGGAGAGACAGCCCTAAGGAAAGATCTGGAATTCCTCCAGTTAAAAAAAAAGCCACTATTCTGCTTAATCAACATTTGCTCCAACAGAATCAATATCCTGCAGAGGGTGGTTCTCATTGTTCTAAAGTCTGTGTGCAGGTGGCAGAGCAAAGATACGGTTCCTGAGAAAGATTTGCTGAAAAGGAAAAGAAAATATTCCTCAGAAGAGCAAAAAAGCCTCCCAAACTCTCCTTTTGCAAATAAGACTCCTTTTGTGAGATTCTGCCTGGTTTTGTGTTCTCAAGAAATTTCAGTAACCTGACAATTAGGCAACACCCCTCTTCCCAGAGTTGTCTATTATTTCTCACTGAAAGGGCTCAGCCACTCACTAAGCATCTAATAACTTACTGGTCCCCTTTGAACCTTCATTTTCTTTATCTTTGGTAATAGTTCCCTCCCCTGCAAGTTGTAAATGAGAGTGTGTGCATGAAATTAGCTAGCCCACCGTGGACACCCCATAGAAAGCTCCCCACTTTACTTGGTTTATCCCCAGACTAGATAGGACAGAGATAAGCTTTAGAATCTGAACTGGGTTCAAGTTCTGGCTTCTTTATTTTCCATGAGGTGTCCTTTGACAAATCCCTTAGCCTGGTGTCTTCCCTGAACTTTAGTCTCCTCATCTGTCAAAAGTGGATAAAAATGGGATAGGACAGGATAGGACAAAGATAGGATGAAGTTACCTCTCCTCATTTCAGATAAGAACCTAGTGAACAAATATAAATCTTGTAATAGACATCTGTATATTTGTAAATTGTAACGCACATAAATCTTATTAGTTATAATTGTCAATAGTCTTCACAATTGAATAAAATACATAGAATACTATTGAAACCACAAATATACTTAAGAAATCAAAGGAAAATTTTTATTTCTTAGAAAACTGTTATTATCTTGTTCTAGTTTTGACTAGTTTTCTTAACCTGTTGACTCTTTTTGAGGAAGGCCTTTATAAGAAGCTGTGCCGACTGAGAGAATTAAAACACGTGCTCTTGAGCTACAAGGAAGAAACCCAGAAAATGAAGGTCTCTTGAAGTTCAAAATATATGGAATACCAAAGAATTCAGGAAACTCCATTTGAGCCGAAGATTATTTGTGTTCATGGCACTCACTCGTCTTTCTCTGTTTGGGCTCCGCTTCCTGAAAGGGCTCATGGAGCTCTGCGATGCAGCGTAGGTGGAACAGCTGGACATCCTCCTAGCCTCCTGGTGTCACAGCTTATCAGTGTTGATGGACAGAGTACATAAGGCCTTGCCTGCCTTGCTGACCAAACAGAAAACACACTCCTCGATTTCTACTGTGCTCTTTTCTTCTTGCAAAGGAAAAAGAAACTTTATTTATGACACTGAACCATGTAGGAAGCAACGAATGCGTTAATGTCACCGGGCAAATTCCATCCCTGGACCTCACTGTACTCACCTGAGTCTTGAGTCCAACACAGTGAAATTTTGATCACCCTCAAAAGAAATAGCATAGATATTATGAAAATCCTGGGCACACAGGAGCGTCCTTTTGATTTAACCGGACGAGGAGTGGGGAGTTTGAACAATCTGAGAATTGAAGAATGCACACATTAGATAAAGCAAACGCATATGGTACAAACAGAACACATACCCCCACACCCCACCATCCACTGATGAGTCATTTCAGAAGAATTAATCTCCACAAATTTTGACTTGGGGTTGAATGTTTCAGATTTCCAAATATATATGATATGTGGCAAGGTTTTAGTGAAATGCATTGCTTTTGTTAAGTTAATTTACATCTCAAATGAGAAAATAAGGGTAACTCTGAATTCACTTCCTTATAATAATAAGGTTAATAGGTAAAAATCAATGAATTCCTTTATTGTTTATTCCATAAATATTCAGTGAGTACCTACTGTGTCCCAGGTGCTGTGCTTGGTACTGAATATACACTGATGAATAAAACAGATATGGTCCCTACCCTTAGGGCTGACATCCTGATATTAAAACAGTGCAGCTTCCCTGCCTTTGGGCTAAGGAAGGGGAGACTGGTACAAGAAAACCATCTCCATCCACATGGTAACTTCCACTATAAACTGGACCCTTGGGTAGGAAAGAGTCTACTTTGTCACTCAAGGCAAACCTGAGGCCATCAGAGCAGCAGCCTGGCGTAGCCATTAAGAGCACAGGCTTGGAGTCAAACTGTCTGGGTGGAACCCTGGCTTCTCCACTCTCTAGCTGTGTGCCCTTGGCCTGTGAATCTGTAAAATAGGGGTCATATTAATACCCACTTCATAGGGCTGTTGTAACAATTAACTCAAAACATTCAAAGCTGTTAGAATAGCGCCTGGAAAACAGCAGGTGCTCAATAAATGTTAGCAATTCTTATTCCTATCTGACCTCATCTCCCATCACAGCTCCATACACAGCCTGGGGTCCAGGCAGGATTACTTCCATTCCCAACGTCCATCACAATTTCCCTCACCTGCCCTCTCCCCCCCAGCCCCGCCATGCTTTTACCCGTGGTGTTCCATCAGCTTGGAGAGCCTTCCCATGTCTTTTGTTCCCAGCAGACTTTCCTTGCATCCTTCAAGCCTCAGCTCAAGCTTACTTCCCCTGGGAAAATCTCCTTACACCTGACTGCCAGTGGTTGGGTGCCCCTCCACTCCGTTCAGCTAACAGCTGTGGATCATTCTAACACGCTAATGCACACTGGACTCGAAGTGCTTGCCTGTGTGTTCCCTCTCACCAGATGGGGGCTGCTATGAAGCCTTAGGAGAGGTTCAGTGAATGGTTGTTAACTGAACAAATGAATTAGAGAGTAAATTGATGGAAGGAAGGAAGGAAGGAAAGAAGGAAGGAAGGAAGGCAGGCAAGCCGGAACAACCCCATTGGGATACTTAATTGTACCATGTGGAGTAGACAGTGAGATAATAAATCCCCTTGAAGAGCTCTGAGCCCGGGGGCTATTGCTTCCTCCAGATTCTCCAGTGCTCTTCCATTGGCCTAAAGACATAAGGGCAACCAGAGATTGAGCTAGAAACAGGGAGCAGAGAACCTTTCATACGACTTTACCATCCATGAACTCTGACCACATCAGAGACCCACAAGCAGTCAAAGATGGCATGTGCACCAAGCCTCTGTCCTTAAGCACAGGAACCCGAATGTTTCTCAAGAAGGATGGTTGTCCATAGCTTTAAGGGCAGATCAAATCGGGAAAGTGCACAGTTCCCCCTTGGCAGCAGTTGCATCAGAATACTTCTCAACAGAAAGGACCTTAAGCTGCAATTCAAGCCCGTGATTGTTGCCCTCAAAATTGGCTCATTCTTTCAGTCTCTGGTTCACCAACAGCATTACATTTTGATTAACTATTTGCAATCCCAACCGAAAAATGAAATGTTGACTTCCCAACACCAAAGACCCCAGGCACATCAGCATTTTCCAAACACACGCTGAGAAAGGGGAGAGGGGACATATTATGTTAGAATATCATAGAGACCCAAGTGTTACAATAAAAAAAAAAAAATCACAGAAGGACTTATTCACCGAGACGTCTGAAAAGGGTAGGTATTGTGTTCATCAGCGCAGAAGTTTCAACTAACAAGAGCTTTTAATTCCCCCAATCTGAATAGAAACAATTAAATGTTTGAAAAACAAAGTATAGTTTTTCAAGTGTCAAAATTGAGATCTCCATATCCTGTTCTTATTTTCTCTCTCACCTTTCTTAGTCTTCTGCGTATGAACTCACTTTTGGTGCCTAATGAGCTATCCCCATATCTTGACGTCTGGTGGCCAAGGTGAGCTCCTTCCATTTTAAGGAATAAGACTTTCTGATTGCTGTCCTCAGAACAGGGTCATTGCTGTGCTTGCTCACTCACTGATTATTTATTGACCTGGGGCAGATATTCTAGTAGGCAAAGGAGATGAAACAGTGAGCACAATCCACCCTCTGCCCTGAGAAGTTGTGATTAGTTTGTGATTTGCTGGTGAGAGACGATTCGCCTGTGTGTGCCTAACGTTGACAAATGTATTTTGAAAATATCCCACAAGAACTGAAGATTTTGTAAAAGTTAGTTTTTGACAAAATGAAACACTTGTGTCCTCTGGCACAGTATCTGGGATATAGTAGGCACATGGTTGACATCCATTTCTTGATTTCCTACCTTTGAAAATCAAGTGGTGTTTAAGATCAATTTGGGGTCTTGACATTTCCGGCAAAGCATGGAATTCTCCAGCCCTGAGATGCTGTGTAGTAGAGAGGACAAGGGCTTGGTCTTTGGCGATGCCTCATCTGGCTTTCAACCCTGGTTCTCTCTGCCTCTCGGTACAGCAGTAACGGCGAGGAAGTTGCTTAAGCTTTCTAAGCCTTAAGTTCCTCATCTGAAAAATGGGAGAAATGGTACCTGTCTCACCAAGTTGTAAGACTACTTGAGATCAAGTAGGTAAAGCTTTGTTCATATGAGTCTGGCATCAACAGCAGCTACCATTTAATGTAAATAATCATCATCCTCAATTTATTTGCTTTGGGAGATCAGCTTATTTATAAAAACATGATTTTCTCAAGGCAAAACATGCCTATAATTTGCAATGAAACATCAACTCCAGAATGGAGGACTGCAGGATTCTGGCATCTTTGTCGTCTTTCAAGATGTATTGTGACAACCACCTCTCCCCCAAGAATCCTTCCCTGCCCTAGCAGAAGGGAGTTTGGACCACAGCAGCCTGGGGCACTCTCTTTCAACGTGGTGGATCCGAATCTTGCTCTGTATTCACCTAACTTCCTTATCCAAGAGGTGTATCAAGTCTGAACTAGATTGGACGCTCTTTCAGGTTCTTATTGATGCTTTCCCTCTTTGTTAACATGTCCTCCCAGAACACTGCCTTCGGGCTACATTTTCTGGGACCAGGGTACCAACTGGATGTCCCCATCCCAGGGAGAGCCAGACTCCACTGTCAGTGTACCCACATCGAGCAGCCACTCTGTGGGCACCCTCTGCCTGCCTCTGTTGGTCCTCTCTGGGTTATTGTTTTCACTCAGTTCCATGAGTTCCTTGCAGCTCCGTACACAGTAGGCAGTGCATTCTTCTTTGCACAGCCTGTGATTGCGGGAAGCCAATGGCCTCCCTGAAATTACCCTTGGAAAATCTTTAATATAAAACAGTAGTTCTTGACTCTAGGGAAGTCTCGGACTCTTGAAACTCTGTTGAATACGTAAGAGCTCTCTCTCTCTCTGGGGCTGAGAGGAATATATAACATTTTTACATATGAATTTTTAATACAATTTCAAATGATTCACAGACCCCCTGCAGCCTTTCCATGTACTGTCTTGGGTATCCACCTAATCTAGAAGAATCCAAAACAACTCCTGAGTTCTCGCCGGGATTCTCATTGTCTCTTTTTTGTGAATCTCGAGAAACCCAGCAAAGCGGCGAGCTCTGCAGAATTCAGACGTGGAATTGGCTCACGCACGGTGGACCCTGGCTCTGCTCTGAGTGTCCCTCTCTTTTACAGAGAGGTGATAATTCATCCTCCTGGGGACATCCTGGCCAGTTTCCTCAGGCCCAGACATTGTGCAAACTCCAGAAGCTTCTCAGTCTAAGAAAAGGAGCATTCTGCAGAAAGCACACTGCATCATAATAAACACGGATCTTTAGTGAGCAGTTGTTTGAGGTCATTTTCTCAGCAGCAGCAGCGGGCTCAAAATTGATGTGCAAACCAGAAGATTAGGGAGCGCCGGGCAGCCCCAGGGGCTGTTTTCTGCCCAGTTCAAGGGAAGCTGCTGTAGGAATTTTTGCCTCCAGCCTCTCGTTGAGTGACAGGAAAAGAAAAAAGGATCATTTGAAGGCTCCTCAATTCAAACGGCTGTACAGAATGCCAGGCCCTCGCTGCCCTAGAGAAAGCCACTCTGGTGCCAGCTTAAGAACAAATGCGTTCCCACTGTCTCCTGGAAAGGCTGTCCCCACCCCTGCTGAGGGGGTGGATTTCAAAGCAGCTGACTTCTTGCCCTTTTTAATAGGACTGCAAGTGTTCCTGTTTTAATGCTAAAACTTTCCCCCAATTTTCCACTCCTCCAAGGCCTTCCCAAGAAAAGCTGGTATTCTGGGTCACTGAAATGGTGTCAGATTATTAAGCAGAGAAAAGAGATTAGAGGGACAGTTCACAGCAGCAAACACAGTTAGGGGATTGCAAGCTCATGCTGCATGGTAACGAAATGCTGTAAAACATCAAACCCTAAAGGTACTACTTAAAGCCACCAGAATCCCTTCGGGAGTGTGCCTTCTGCAGCCGTGGATCTAAAAGTCCCACATCTTTCCCATACTTTCATAATCATGCCTTTCCCTCTTTTAAAGATACACACAGACTCCTCCCAAACCAGGGTGTGTTTTGAATGCTGACCGCCCCATCTCTCCCTGACACCGCGGAGCCTTTCCTTCTAAAACCCCCGAGTCTGCGAAGTCTGGCCAGCACGCTGGGGAGAGGTAGACAGTCATTAAGTCAGCCGTTAGCTGCTGTGAGCTGACTTGGGTGTTTCATCGCAGCTGCCTGCCTCCGTCTCCCGAGCCGCCCTCCCACGTCTTCCTATGAGACCGGCTGTGTGTGTGTGTGTGAAGGAGGTGCTGTTTCCCACAGCTCTGATCTAATTCAGCTGAAACTCAATCTCCGTGTGACCAACCTCAGCCAGCGCTCTCCCACCCGCCGCCGGGCTCCCCTCTCCAGGATGTGTGTGCTGCCCATTGACACTGTCAGTCCCATAGCCTCCCCTCCAGCAGCCCCTGGGTGTAGACTTACGGTGTCAGTGGGCCAGCCTTGGGGGCTTGCCTGCTGCCCGGACCCTCACCCCTCATCCCCCGTGCTCTGAGGGGAGACACCCTATACCTGCCACTCAGCGGTATGAATGGGGCTTGTGAGTTATCGCCGGGGAAAGGCAGCCGAGCCAGATGAGGCTGAGAACCCGAAACAGATGGAAAAGACATCAGGCTGAGTTTTCCGTGGATCTTCAATGCCCAGAAAGATTTATGACCCCTTTTAACCCCCTTTTAACATAGGTTGCCCTGGGCTTGTTTTATAGCAAGGAAACAAGCCTGGCAGTCATACAGAAAACCACCAGGCGTCAGAGCCTGCCCCAGGGTCTGCAGACCTCGCTTCCTCTCTTTGTCCTCTCTCCCTTAAGATCCATGCCTCAGCCTCTGCATTTGGTGGGGACATTGCATCACAACCTCTTTTTAACTCTCCATCCCCAGATAGCCCAAAGTGACCAGTCGCTTTGACCCTAAATGGTGTTCAATTTGGGTGTACATCTTTATACTGAACAAGGAAGTGATAAATATCTCTTAGAAAGATGGAGATTGCAAGGGTCCAGCACTGGCCAGCAACACAGTGGCCTTGGCTTTTTTTTTTTTTTTTGGCCTAATTGTCACATAATCACGTTATACTGGATCAGGCGCACTTTCTTTTGATGGAGAAAGCTTTGAACTATGCTTTGCACTTCCTGCAAGAAGAGGATTTCTACCTCGGGGCAGGGAGGCACAGGAAGGCAGAGGCTTGTGGGTGCCTTTTACAAGCCCTCTGAAGGGAAAGGAAAGGGGTTTACAAGGATGTCATAATTAGGAGTGATGTGTCAAGGCAAGCAAGCGCCTCCTGAACCTGACCCTGCTCATCTCCTCAGCGGGGCGGGTGGCCTCGGAACGCAGGAAATCCAGCCCGCTGCAGCACTGGGCACCCAAGCCGTTTTGCAATGCAAAGAAGGCCAGTGATCTCCCCGGCTTCCATACACTTACACAGCGGGAAGGTGGCGTGCAAGGTCACACGTTTATTTTTACTGTTATTTTTTTTAAAGAGCGATACAATTTGCATGAAAAGATTCCTTTTGGCTACCAACCAACTAGCTTGCTTATCTTGATATATGGATGAGAACAGGCAGGGGGAGCTGGAAAGCGTTTTCCTCACCTCCTCCAGACTCCCAGGGCCTGGGTGGTGCCATCCTGAACATCAAAACTGTCCAATGTGGTGAAGAGAAACGCTCCATTTGAATTCAGTCTCAGAGAGAGTTTACAGACTGCTGTGTCTTTATATATTTTTTTGGACAGTGAGTAATTATGATCAGAAGTAAGACGAAGTCTTAATCACTTAAAAAAAATTTTCTGAGTTATTCTGGTCACAGTGAGGCTGCATCATGCAGGGAGGTGTCATGAACTAAAGAAACACGGCTTTGAGCGAGGAGCCTCTCCCCTGCCTGGGGAAGACGGAGATTCCTGCAGTCAAGCTCAGAAATAATGGTCTCCATGAGTCCTGAGAAAACTCCCCAAAATGTTAGCACGTCAATCTTAAGGAAACAAGCCTGCCTTTTACAGACTTAATTTCATATAATTATTTCAGAGTTTGAGTCTTCACAAGAAAGAGGGAGTGGAGGGAAAAGATCAGAAAATTGAAGGGGATGAAGAGAAGAGGGATGAGATTGTCTTTGTTTTGAAGATTCCCACTCTCCCCCTGTGCCCTGGGCTCCGTCTGTGCTTTCATCTTCTGGGAGCAAATGCACCGCACACTCAATAGCATGTGGAGTGGCTCGGAAGGTACGGATTTCTGCTCATGTCTCTCTTTAAGGGACACTTTACTAAAGCTTTCTCTTATGTTTTGGGTCCTAGAATACCAAATGTGCAGCAAAATGAGGCGAGAAGACCTGCGTGCCGGTCTTCAGTCCTGCCTACTAAGTTGCAGTGTAGTTGGCCCAAGTCCTTAGCACAAGGGAATCAAGTACGTCTCTAAAGTGGAAGTAATAATACGCCCCTGCCCACCTCTGAGGGCTACAGATGGGAAAACACTTTGGAAGGTTAAAAACGCTGCTCTACAAATTAAAGGTATCATTCTTACAATAATAAAGTTTAACTGTGATTAGTACTCTGTAAGTATCTAAGTTTAACTCTTACTAGTATTCACAGAAGAATCAGATGCATAGAATTTGGTAAGTAAACAAAAAATTTAGACATCATCTAGTTGATATAAAATGCAAATTACAAACCCCCATCCTCCAGGAATCTTGATTCAGTAGCTGGAGAGTCCAGCCCGGGAATCTGTATTTTAAACAGACACCTTGGGAGAGTCGGAGGCAGACAGTTGGCAACCAAACATGGAAAAGGACTTGGTTTTGCAAAATGAGGACATTTCTCATCCTCCCGCTCCCTGACTCTGCCCAGGCTCCCGTTGGGGCTGGGTGTGAGAAGAGAGCCCATTTCTTGCACATCCCTTTATTAATTTTCAGAATCTACAACATGAAGGACGGGAGAGAAACAAAGCAGAATGGGGGATTATGTGGATGGGTTTGGTTTCCCTTTAATGATGAGAAAAATGCATGTCTGCTCTGAGTGGATGATAAGTTGATCCAGAAAATGTTGCACAAGTGTTCTCTGCTAAGCTGCAGGGTCAAAGTTAACGATATAAAAGAAAATATACCTCCGTTTAGTTGAAAAGGACTTACGTTCAAGGCATTGCACAATGGGGCTGGTATGGGTTACACTCTGTCAAATGGCCCTGTTCATTTATTCAGCTTTCCACAGAACTCTGCCAAAGAGGACAATAAGGGAGAGAGGGAGAATTAGATCTGTGGTCACAGTTTGTTTTTGCACCTGTGGTTTTTTGTTTTTGTTTTTTTTTAATGACAATAGTTTGAGAATATCATGATGATATTTTTAACAACAGTCAGTGAAATAGTTTGTATGTGAAGTTGGGATAACGAAATGAAGGACCTCTCCTAAAAGGAATCTCTTTTTTAGTAACCATTGCCTACTCTAGAATTAAGTGAAAACAAAGAACGAAGCTGAGGAAGAAGTTTCTAGAAAGATAGATGAATCCTAGAAATCTGGGAGTGACTTTTCACCAATGGTAAACTCATTGGTCTTGGGACTTTCTATTTACTAAAACTTTCACTTGTGAAAATGAGCAAAAACATTAACAAAAATGGCCTCTGGGAAATCAAAATAGAGAACTCACAGCCTCTTGAGTTTCTCATAGAAAACCCTCAGGTCATTCTTCACAATCCTTCACACACACTTCTAAGACACACATACACAAGTGCTCAAGTGTGCATGTGTGTGTGTATATTGGTCTTCTATGCCCATAGTAAGCAATGAAAATTAGAAAATTCGGGTGGAAGAATTTCTGAAGATAGGTACATTGATAACCAGGAGTGATAGGTACTGGCCTGATAAAAAGCAAGGAGACAGAGAGTCTATTTAAAAGTATACACGGGCCGGCCCAGTGGCACAGCGGTTAAGTGCACACGTTCTGCTTCAGTGGCCCGCTGGTTCAGATCCTGGGTGTGGACATGGCACCACTTGGCAAGCCATGCTGTGGTAGGCATCCCACATAGAAAGTAGAGGAAGATGTTACCTCAGGGCCAGTCTTCCTCAGCAAAAAGAGGAGGATTGACGGCAGATGTTAGCTCAGGGCTAATCTTCCTCCAAAAAAAAAAAGTGTACAAAATAACTTCAGAATCGCAGAAATCTAGGACCATTTATACCCACAAAAGACCCCCAGGGCCCTCCTGGAGTGCAGCAGGGTACCAGACCTTTGTTCACTGTCACAATCCCAAGACATCAAGAAAAAGTTAAATTATGTTCTATTTCCCCTGTTTAAGAAGATACTAAACTGTGTATTTTAGAAAGATTTCCATTAAAGCGGTTAAAGTTAAAGACGTTTCCACACTTCAAGTGGCCAATCCTTATCTTTCCAGAACTCTCCCTTATTCAAAAACACTTTCTTTCCAAAGTTTCCGCTTAAGCAAGGTTCGTCTAAGGAGGAAAGATTGGGGCTGGGGGCGGCGGAGGAACAGCTGTTTTGAGTTAAACAAGAAGCATGTTAATGACAGCACAGGAGTCAGAAAGAGCGTCGGGTTTAGCCTGCCGGTCCAAGGAGTAAAGCACTAAACGGCTGAATGAAAACAATTATTCAAGGTCTGTGATAATGGACGTGAGGAGGGAGATTCCGCGGACAGCGTTGATGAATGAGGTATCCAGGGCGTAG
This sequence comes from Equus quagga, assembly GCF_021613505.1. NCBI lineage: Eukaryota > Metazoa > Chordata > Mammalia > Perissodactyla > Equidae > Equus > Equus quagga. The sequence continues at coordinate 75,747,185 of NC_060282.1, forward strand.
CACCATCCCCCAGCCTCGGAGGCTGGAGGCGGAAGCGGGCAGCACACGCGCTGGGCGAGGAGAAGCTGTGGGAACGGCCCCGGCCCCGCGAACTTGCCAAAGTCTAGGCTCTCCAGAGAGCGTTTTCTGAGAAAGGTGATAACCTGAACCACAGGTGGGCCGTGGCAGGGGCAAGAGGGGAGAAAAGAGGATGCTTTCAGCTGGAATATTAATGATCAACATAAATGTCATGATTACCAGGAAAGTTACAGGCACAGAGACACTAAGGGAAAAAAAAACCTGGTCTGTTATTTTATCTTTACAGTGGTTCCTACGAGAGGGTCAGCGGGTCGGGGGCGGAAACTCCCAGTTAATTATCTCCGCGTGTCTCTAAATCAGCAGGATGCCTGTAGTAAGTGAGCTCCAGCCTCTTTGCAAGGAGACCCTGGGCTTACTGGTGCCGACTGGGGAAGGCCAGGAATGTGGAGGAGGACGCCCAGCCCTAACTTCCCGAGGAGAGGAGAGAAATTGGCACCAGGTGCCCCCACCCCCACATCCTGCTTGCCTCCCCTTCTTGCACCTACAGCCCACAGACTCTGAAAACTCTCCCCAAATCTCTTACTGACTGGGGAGCTCTGTCTCAAAGGAAACGGGACTGAAACTAAACTGTCCCTATTTTAGAAGTGGAGGAGTGTACACGGAACATACTCAGGATGAAAAACTGCTGTCACGGACACTAACCCTAATTTCAGCCTTAACGCTTCCCCAAGCCACGTGACAGGAAGTAGCCACGTTTAGGACTTTGAAACATATAAACCCTTCAAAAAACTTTTTCTAATTCTGTGTCACATCATCTAATTTATGTTGTAGATTATAGGAAATGCAAATACATGATATGTTTTTTTTTTTAAAGTTGGGAGGTCATGGCCCCCAACAAACCGCTGTATATAAATAACTCCTAAATCCAGCTTTCTCCTCAGCCCTGGACCCCTATTTCCAATTGCCTACTGGACATCTCTACCTGGATGTCCCATAATTTCTCAACTTTTGTACTTGAATTTGCTTTCCACCCAACGCAGGTCTGTGGTCACCTTTTCAGCCTGGTAAGTTCTTGAGATGAGGTGAAACTAAATAGGCTGGATAATCATAAACATATTGTGTCACCACACTAAAGAGAGAGATTGGCAGTGGCTGATTTTCAAGGATATTTATAGGATTTAGAACTCCGAGAGCAGTGTAGACCTACTCAAGGATGTGTGTGCCGTGGTCCCTCACATCAGCAACCCTCCTGAATCTTGAGTGCTTGAGGAAAAGGGTAACAAGACCGCAGGAGCACAGAACAGGCACCAACAATAGTTTTTAGGACTGTCAGAGTCATTTAAATCATGGCCCTGGGGGTTTTCCATGACGGAAATATGGTATAAGAAAACTTCGGCATTGAACGTTGGCCTCTCCATTCTGGGCCCTTTGCCCTGAGGGTAGAAACCTGCTCACTCACCATTCTAAAAATGATCCTGCCCACACAGTCTTTCCTCATAAACTCATAGAAAGCAGAACCTAAAAGGAACATTAGAGATCTTCCAGCTCAGCCCATTTGGTACAGACGAGGCCATGGAAATTCAGAGGCGCTATGCTCACGGTCACAGAAATCCAGGGGCAGAGCTGTAACCAGAACCACGGTCATCTGTGGTGTTCTGCTCTCCTTTCTGCTTTCACAATCACCCAATGATGAAGAAAAATTCATACCCTCACAGGGGTATTTACACTTTAACAGGGTTGAATCAAGCTAACCCACCTAAGGGTGGAACAGCAGGGCTCAACCGCAAAGCAGAGCAGGTGTTTATAGGCTAGCTATCATGCAGCTCCACATTCTAGAATGCAGCTCTTTCAACATCACAGAGGTCTAGCATTTATACAAAGCTTCGCTGTCTCTTGAACTCCATTCAATATTAACGCCTTCACAGTTGGAGAAGAAAACACCCAAAGGGACGACACCGTACTACTGCTCAGCCTACACGCTGGAATGGGATCCAGCACGTAACCTGAGTGTTCCTCTCATCACGTGCAGTAATCTACATTCTTTCCCCCCGAAGAAAATTGAGGCTAATAAGAAGCTCTCATTTCCTTTTCTAGTTGTTCTTGGTGTTTTGTTGCCAATTTGCTGATTGCTTAGCTACAAATTGGAGCAGGAGGAGGGACTGAGGGTGTGGGGTGAGGTCACGGATGTGCACTTGGACCCAGGAGACGTCTCTGTTTACTCACCTTGGTGATTGCCAAGTCATCTCCCCTGGGCGGCCTCATGAGAAGGCGAGAGAGCCAGCACGCCTAGTAGCAAGCATTGCTTGTTGAACATAATCTCACTCTCTTCTCACATCCCCATCCTTTCTTCCTTAAAGATTGGAAATAGCTTTGCCATTTCCACTTACCTACATCCCTATCTTCCCCACTTCCTTGCCACTTATCTTAGCCAGGTAAATGCAAAAGAAGCTGTACTCAGAAGATGCGTGTCTAGTATATCATGGGTACGGAATAAGCACCCTGACGTTAATCGCTAGATTACTGTCCTTTCCTGGTGCCTATGAATCAAGAAGCCCTGCAGAAATCTAGATGGTATCAAATGACACACATTCACGTAGGTTATACACGGTAAAGATGGAAATACTACTTAAATGCTAACGAGAGTGAGGATTCGGATTCTAGATTGGATTCGTGACTCGCGGAGTTTTCCACAGCTCCTAATACGGAACCCACAGGATATTTTTCAGGAAGGACCCATCCACCAGCATGAAATTCAAGTTCTGCTCCATGTCTTTAAAAGTCTTGACTGTTTTGCAGTCTACTCCGTCATAACTTCTTGTTTGTTTTAATACAAAATCTTCCCAAAACTTCTAATAAAATGCATGCTTCGAGAAGATGCACCATGTTTATTCTGTGACTTTCAATGGCCCTGTCACTCTCCAACATGAGAAATCAAGCTCAGTCAGCGAGGGAACCATTGAAAGAGCAACCTGTGCTCTTTGCAGGCTTGGGTTACCATTTTGTTCTAAGTCTTTTTTTCTCCATCAACTCTAAAATCTGACAAGTGTTCCTGTTGTAGACGTGCACTAGGACTTTGAGTGCTATCCAGTCTGTGCCATTTTTTCTAAACTGTTTTTATCCACAGTCTTGCTAATAAAAATATATATGTATATATAGGAATATGTGCGTGTATGTACATATATATGTCACATCTGTGAAATAGGAATGGAATGATTTTTTTAAACGTTCAAAAAAACAAAAAAATTTTAAAAATTCTGTAGAAAGTTTAGGAAATCAAGTTGTGGAGCTCTCTCAGACAGTGGCGCAAAAATATAAAGAAATAGAAAATAAGGGGAGAAAAGAGAAGACAACTAGAAGATCAGCCTAGGAGGTACAATATGTGAAAAATAAAAGTTCTAGAATAAGAGAAACAGAGGAGAGAAAGTAATCAAAGAAAGAAATCAAAAAAAGTTACCTGAGTTTCTAGATGGAAACTGCTTAGCACAATGAATGAAAATAAACCCACACAAAGGCATATCACGGTTAAATTTAGACTGAGGACAAAGATTTTACAAAGGAGAGAGAAAGAGAGGCAGAGAAGGAGAGAAGAGTTCATGTGCTAGTGATCACAGACCACGTGACCTCAGACTTCTCTACAGCAACAGTGCCCATGACCCAAGACAGTGGAAGGATGACTTCTAAATTATTTCCCACCTTGCAAAATAAGAACCAGATGTGAAAATACAATAAAGATTTTTTAAATATACCTGTTATGGACAATACTTGTGTGCCCCTAAAAGTCATGTGTTAAAGTTCTAACCCTGAATGGGGCTGTATTTGGAGATGGGACCTCTAAGCAAGGAATTAAGGTGAAGTGAGGTCATAAGGGTGGGGTCCTGATCAGATAGGATTAGCATCCTTGTAAGAAGAGACACCAGAGAGCTCGCTCGCACTCTTGCTGTGCACCAGCACAGAGGAAAGGCCATATGAGGACACAGCAAGAAGGCAACCGTCTACAAGCCGAGATGAGAGCCCTCACCAGGAACAGAATTGACCAGCACTTTGATATGGGACTTGCAGTCCCCCAAACTGTGAGAAACTAAATTTCTGTTGCTTAAGCCCCCCAGTTTGTGGCATTTTGTTATGGCGGCCCCAGCTGACTAATACCATTTACCTCCCACTCATCCTTTCTCAGAAAGCTGCTAGAAAACAGGCAATGGCAATGCAAGGGATCAAAACGAGAAAGAGGAGGAGACGGGTGATGGGAAACAGGAGCCCGGACACAGAGGGGCGATGGGGCTTCTGGGTGAAGGGAAACCTAGGATGATCCCTGAGCTCTAGCCACAGCGGGCCCTGTCCAGATGGGAGCAGGTCAGGCTCCAGGAGAAACGCTCGATAGAAGACCCAATGTCAATGAGCATTCTGAGAGGCAATCAGACAAATCGTGGAGATTCTGGGTTGAATTGCTAAATCTATTTTTTTTTAAAGTAAGAAAAGGAGAAAAAGAAAAGACTTGTTAACCAAGGAAAATAAGAAATTGTGTAGAAAAGTAATCACAGTTGTCTTAAATGGCTCCGCTATCAACAGCACACATGTTGGTTATATTGCAATAGAACCGTTTGCAAGGATAGGCATGGAGCACGGGCAATGCATGTGGGTGGCATGGGCGGGGGAGAAAAGAGAGCCAGGTGCTCATCTTCTGTAATAGGAAATCAACATGTAATACCTAAAACTGAAGGGGACATCAAGGGGTAGCTGAGCCCTCACGTTATTCGAAGACATGGAGGCAAATACAGAGTCAGCTGGGAGAGGAGAGGGCGTGCCCCTGGGGAAGGGGGAGGGGACCAGAGGTCGGAAGGTGCTGTTTCTCTTGACAAACCTTACAGAACTAGTGACTTTTTAATTAAGAGTATATGTAACTTGGATAAAAATCAAAGCTTAATGTTTGTGCTTTCAAAACCAAGCATCTGAGCCTCTCGCTCCTACATTACAAGTTCATTTCCTAATGCCATGCACAAAGCCCAGGGTTATATCATGGCTTGTCAAAATCTTGGTTTGGTGCCAGGGTGATTTCTAGTAAAAGATGGCAGATTGCAAAATGAGGATAAGGACGAGGACAAAGTAAGTCAGAATTCCTTTCCCTTACTGTATCTGAAGATGTCCAAATTGACTTAAAACAGAAATGACAGAAGGATGGGTAGGAATAAATGCCAAGGTGTCAGTAATTGTGCTAAATCAGAGTAGGTTACTAATTTCACAGAATAAAGGCGGATTCTCAGCTTGAGCTAAAACCAAACTGAAAAACTCCAGCAGCTAGAACAGCACCACAACTACACACACACACACACACACACCCCTCTTGTGACCTTTACACTAACGTTTCCTCTGTCTCGATGCTGTTATTCCACCTCTGTCCCCATCACCCGAGGACCTCCCTGGAGAGCCTCTCTCTTCCTTCAAGCTCAGCTTAGGCGTGGCCTCCTCTGTGAAGCCTTTTTGGAGCCTGCTGGCTGAGCTGGTTGTCTTTCTCTGTGTTCCCATAACCCTGTGTGTTTATGCCCATATCCGCAGCGATTGGGTTTTTTAACTTCTTTTTTTTTTTGCTTTTTGATGAGCAAGATTGGCCCTGAGCTAACATCTGTTGCCAAGCTTTCTCCTTTTTTTTCTTCTCCTCAAAACCCCAATACAGAGTTGTCTATCCTAGTTGTGAGTCCTTCTAGTTCTTCTATGTGGGACGCTGCCACAGCATGGCTTCATGAACGGTGTGTAGGTCTGTGCCCAAGATCCAAACTGGCGAACCCTGGGCCACCGAGGGGGAGCACATGAACTTAATCACTATGCCACCGGGCAGCCCTCCCACAGCAATTGTTTTGATGACAGTCCCCTCTAATTGACAGCCTGGGAGCTCCTGTAGGGTGTTAACCTGGGTGCCTCTCACTCAGACAGATCTTGGCGTGCTGGATCCCCAGCCCCTCAGCCACAGTGGACAGGACCGCAGAAGCATCGGATCAAGGAAAGACAATCCACAGGTGGTCTATAAGGGGCTGGAATAAGAACCTTGCCCCACAGAGACAAGGTGGTTTGGTTAGACTATAGGATCATCTCATTTGGAACACACAATTGGACACTTGGGATCAGAGAAGAGGCCGAAAGAGGCAAGGGAGTGTTCCAGTCTCCTGAGGCAGGCAGTAGGTCAGGAAATCATCAGTAAGCAGCCATGAAGAGTAAGCAGGAGCCCGAGGTAGAGAAAAGGTACACGGAGTAGAGTGAGATTGTGGAGCAGAAGCGGGAGAAGCAGAGAAGTGAGTCGCCCCCCTTGGTGTGCGGAGTGATGAGCGGTTACCAAAGCTGCCTGGGGTCCTGTACCTCTTCCCTGGTTTTCACAGGGCATTCCAGCTTCCCGGAGGCCTGCAGGCCAAGCTATTCCTGGTCCCATGGGATCCCTGCAGTCCTTGTACGAGATACTGGAGGGGCACGCTGTGTCTTGCTACCAAAAACAAGAGACGCAGCCTCAGTGTTTACCATCTCGCATTGTCACTCCCTGCTTGCCCATCTCCCCCTCTAGACCGGAAGCTCGCTGAGGGCACTGTTTTCTGTGATAATTCTGTGTGCCTGGTGCTAAGCACAGTGCCTGGGCCACAGCAGGGATTAAGACTTGCTCCAAGTGAGTTAAAGGATGCATGATCAATGAAATGTCTTCTAAGCGTGTCGGGGTCCATGCTCACACCAAAACTTCCCAAAGAGCGGGAATCGACTTTAGTTCACCCCTCAGGAGCGTGTCTGGTGGGTCCCGACACCAGAGGCACATGGGCGGAGGAGAAACACTTACTGGCGTGGATAGTGCTCCAAAATACCTGCTAAGTATGCAGAAGGATTAGGAAGCTGATATCAGCGCTGAGGGCAAAATCTCCCCGCCCAGTTGTGTACCTCTGCACATAATTAAAGGTTAAGGCAGTGTCGTGTGGGTTTTTATAGAAATCAGAAGTACGTACAATTCTTCTGAAGGCTTGCTGATTACTGTTAGTGCATTGTGTTTGAATTTTGATCTCTGGAAAACATCAGGAACAAGGAAAAAAACTTTCCACCCCCACCCCTCCCCCAACCCCGGCTCCATAGGAAAAACAGTATTGAAATGAGACAAACATTTTGGATCAACCCTCTTTTGAAAGTAAGAAACTCGCCTCACCCTCCCAACAGGGCCCGAAGTCTGCACAGTTTGTCCGCCAAGAGAGTGGGGTTTGGCAGCGCTCCTGGTAAACTTCAACCGCAGGAGGCCTCTGATTGAATGGAAATTCTTTCCTCCGGTCACATTTTTGCTGGTGGTACACCCCCCTCAGGATGTGAATTCATCATGTTTGCTGTGGGGTGAGACTGGGGCGGTGGTAAGCGCACATAAGAGTGAACACGAGTGTCGAGAGTGTGTGTGTGAGTGTGTGTGCATCTGTCTATTCCCTCACGTCCCTGATAAGGGCGTTGACCCCACCCAGAAGAATCTTGGAAGATTATATTCTTTCTCATTCATCCTCAATATCTTTTCAAGTGATTGGAATTTAATCAACAAAAATAAGGAAATTGGAAAATGGAAATGGCGAGATGCAAAAGCAAAATTGGCAGCAAATTTTCCACAAGTCCTTAACTCAGCCTCCTTTGACAGCGCGCATGTATTTCCTCACCTTCGAAAAGCCGGCAGTATGCAAAGGGATGAGGACCACGTCTCCTGGCTTCATGGGGATGGAGAGCCGGGAGGAAAGCAAGTCTGGGCTGTGAGAAAATTCCACCTTGATGTCTGGCGGGCCGGTCTCTCTGCTCGTTCTTCACAGGAAACCCTACCATCTAAACAAGGGCATTCTATTTTTTCATTGTGGTAAAAAAACATATAACTTAAATTTACCTTCTTAACCATTTTTAAGTGTACAGTTCAGCAGCACTAAGTATATTCACATTGTTGTGCAGCAGATCTCTAGAACTTTTCACCTTACAACACTGAAACTCTGTACCCACTAAACACTAGTTGCTCCTTCCCCTCCTTCCAGCCCTTGGTAACCAGCTTTCTGCTGTCTGTTCCTATGATTTTGTCTTCTTTAGATGCTTTATGTGAGTGGAATCATATAGTATTTGTCCTTTCATGACTGGCTAAATTCAATTAGCATAATATCCTTGAGGTTCATGCATGCTGTAGCATGTGACAGGATTTCCATCTTTTTTAAGGCTACATAATATTCCACTGTATGTATATACTACAATTTCTTTATCCATTCATATGTCAATGGACATTTGGGTTGTTTCTACCTCTTGGCTATTGTGAATAATGCTGTGATGAACAAAGGTGTATAAATATCTCTTTGAGATCCTGCTTTGGATTCTTTTGGATAGACACCCAGAGGTGGAATTGCTGAATCTTCTGGTACTTCTATTTTTAATTTTTTGAGGAACCTCCATACCGTTTTCCGTAACGGTTGCACCATTTTACATTCCCGCCAACAGTGCACAAGGGTTCCAACTTCTCCACATCCTCACCAACACTTGCTATTTTCTGTTCTTTTGACAGTGGCCATCCTGATGGGTGTGAGGTGGTACCTCATTGCAGTTTGGATTAGAATACTATGTTACAAGAGGAACTGAAGCCCTCATTGCGGGTGGAGGAGATTTTCTTTCCGGTCATTAGGTCTCAGACTTGAACTCCTACACTGGAAAGCCTGGCAGCCTAAGTAAATCCTCATGGGGTTCCCATCCCGGGCTTCTAACAAGTATTCCCCTGGGTGTGAGCAGCATGCCAGGGAGTAATTGAAGCCACAGGATAAACGTGGTATATCTTCCAGTTCATCGGTTTTAGTCAATGGTAAGTAATTTAAAGCATTGTTTTTATATTAAAAGAAACACAAATAGATTATGAAATAGAATACAAAATTTACATGCATTTTTTTAATTACAAAACACAGGACCCTATGGAACTTTCCAACCCACAGTGCGATGCTTGAAACCATACCCATGACAACCGTGGGACGTGCCGGCTCTCTCTTCTCTGTCCATAGAAAACCGTGGTGGAAAGACTTGAAAAGTACTATTATGGTCCACAGAGCACCACAAACAGGTTTTTCTTTTCTTATTTAGTTACAGAATTTGGGGTGGAAAAAACATTCGAGAACACCTTAACCTCCGCTGTCATTTTACGAACAAGGAAACAGAGAGGTGTGGGGCCATGCTCACATCACCCCAGCAGTGCTTCGTCCCCCAACCAAAGCACATGGGCCTGTCCACAGCTTAGAGGACTGAAGTCACTGAGAGAAAACAGTCACAAACGGGGAGGGACCGCAAACGTACTCATGCCGCAACTCGGATATGCAGAGAAGATTAGTTTACTTTTTTGCTCTGCCTTTGATTTGATTTGACCCCATCGGCTTGGAAGTGAGAAAACAATGACTAAATCTCCATCTTAAACTTTAATCCAAGGCAATGCACTTAAACAGTTGGTCGGGGGATGCTCAGTCCTCTCCAGAAGGCTGGCTAGGTGTTCCGAGCAGCCCGGTGACCTCATGGCGGCGAGGTGACTGGGTCTTAGGACTGGCCTGCTGTGCTCTGGACCAGCTGCAGACTGGCTCTTCTCAACTCCACCGGGGAATCTTTGGCTTGAGTGGTTCCTGAGCATTCAGCTGGTGTCTGTTGCTAACATCCTGCAGCTGATAAACTTACAGGCTATTCTTTGTCAGCCCAGTCAGCCGTGGGGCCCCCTCCCTGCTGACTTGGCCGCCCCTTGGCTTTCACTGGCGATCGACTCCTCTGAGTTCCGCCCCATCCTCCATCTGGTCTTCCAGCCCTGCAGTCCCTGGCCCCACCCAGTCTTTGCTGCAAGGCCACCTCACGCTCCCACAGCAGGCCCCATGTAGACTCACTGATTCCCAACATCCGTGTCGTGTCCAAGCCACGAGCAGCTCCAGAGTGGACCATAGACCCTCTCTCCACCTAACCACACTGCCTGATCGTTTCTGTTTCTCTGGAGAACCCTGACTCTTACAGAAGTCTACTAAATTCTTACTTGATCTGTAGAAACAGAAAAGTTCTGACCTGAGTCATAAAAACAGAGAGTCACAGCCTCTCAATCAATCACCAGACCTGGGCCACTATAGAGACCCAGAACCCCATGAATGGGGGAGAGGCCAGGACCCCTTAAGAAAGGACCCCAGGACAGTGCCAAAAATGTATACTGTTAATCTTTCTCCCAGCCTCCCCCAAAGGGACCTGCAGCCTTCTCCCAGGGTCACTGTGCATTGAGGAAAAGGAAATAGTCAGAACTGTAGAGGATTACTGGACACTGGCTCTGAACTGACTCTCATTCCACGAGACCCAAAATGTCACGGTGGTCCATCAGTCGGAATGGGAGCTCATGGCGGTCAGGTTACAGATGGAGTTCTAACTCAGGTCTGTCTCACAGTGGCCCCAGTGGGTCCCTGAGCCCATCCTGTGGTTATTTCCTGAGTTCCAGCATGTATAATGGGAATAGACACAGTTAGCAGCTAGCGGAATCCTTGCATTGGCTCCCTGATGTGTGGAGTGAGGGCTATGATAGTGAGAAATGCCAAGTGGAAGCCACTGGAACTGCCTCTACCTAGGAAAATAGTAAACCAAAAGCAAAAGCAATACCACATTCCTGGAAGGATTGCAGAGATGACTGCTACCCTCAAGGACTTGAAAGCTACAGGGGTAGGGATTCCCACCACATCCCCATCAACCCACCTCTGTGACCTGTGTGGAAGACAGATGGATCGTGGACAATAACAGTTGGTTATCCTAAGCTTAACCAGGTGCTGACTCCAAGTGCAGTTTTCACAACAGATGTGGCTTCATTGCTTGAGCAAATTAACTCATCCCCTGGTATCTAGTAAGCAACTATTGATCTGGCAAATCCCTTTTTCTCTGTATCTGTCCATAAGGCCCACCAGAAGCAGTTTGCTTTCAGCTGGCAAGGCCAGCAACATGTCTTCACTGTCCTACCTCAAGGGTCTGTCAAATCTCCAGCCATACGCCATTATTCAGTTCACGGGGATCTTGATTGTCTTTTCCTTCCACAAGATATCACGCTGGCTCGTCACATGGATGACATTATGCTGATTGGACCTAGTGAGAAAGAACTAGCAAGTACTCTAGACCTATTGGTAAAACATTTGTGTGTCAGGGGGTGGGAAGTAAATTAGACAAAAGCTTCCATCTCGGTGAAATTCCTAGGGGTCCACTGGTGTAGGGTATGTCAAGATATGCCTTCTAAAGTGAAGGATAAGTTGTTGCATCTGATCCCTTTTACAACCAAAAAAGAGGCACAAGGCCTAGTGGCCCTTTTTGGATTTTTGAGGCTACATATTCCTCACTTGGGTGTGTTACTCGGGCCCATTTAACCAGTGACTGAAAAGGTTCTCGTTTCGAGTGGGGCCCAGAACAAAAGAAGGTTCTACAAAAGGTCCAGGCTGTCGTGCAAGCTGCTCTGCCACTGGGGCCACGTGATCCAGTAGAACCAATGGTACTTGAAGAGTCAGGGGTAGGCAGAGAGGTTGTTTAGGGCCTTTGGCAGGCCCCCATAGGTTAATCTCAGCACAGTCGCTTAGGATTTTGGAGCAATGCCCTGCCATCCTCTGCAGATAACTATTCTCCTTTTGAGAAACAACTTTTGGCCTGCTACCAAGCCTACATAGAGACTGAATACTCAACCACAGGCCACCAGGTTACCTGAGCTGCCCATCATGAACTGAGCCCTATCTGACCCAATAAACCATAAAGTTGGGCGTGCCCAGCAGCACTCCATCATCAAATGGAAGTGCTGCATACATGACAGGCCCTGAGCAGGCCCTGAAGGCACAAGTTACATGAAGAAGTGGCCCAAATGCCCGTGTCCCCACTCCTGCTACACTACCTTCTCTCTCCCAACCCGCACCTGTGGCCTCAACGAGACTTCTGTTCATAGGGAGCTGACAGAAGAAAAGAAGACTCAGGCCCAATTTACAGACAGTTCTGCATGATATGCAGGCACCCCCCAAAAGTGGACAGCCATGCCACTACAGCCGTTTTCTGGGACATCCTTGAAGGACAGCAATGAAGGGGAATTCTCCCAGCAGGCAGAACTTCGAGCAGGGTACCTGGCTGTTCACTTTTCTTGGAAGGCGAAATGGCCAGACATGCAATCACAGGCTGATTCATGGGCTGTGGCCAATGGTTTGGCTGGATGGTCAGGGACTTAGAAGAAACATGAGTGGGAAACCGGTGGCAAGGAAATTTGGGGAAGAGGTGTGTAGACAGACCTCTCTGAGGGCAAAAGCATGAAGCTATTTGTGTCCCATGGAATATTCACTAATGGGTGACCTCAGTGAGGGAATTTTAATAATAAAGTAGACAGGATGACCCATTCTGTGTAGACCATTCAGCCTCTTTCCCCAACCACCCTGTCATTGCCCCACGGGCTCATGATAGAGTGACCACAGTGGCAAGGATGGAGGTCATTCTTGGGCTCAGCAGCACCAAGGCTGGTCTGGCTCTGGCTACTGCTGAATGGCCAACCTGCTGGCAGCAGAGACCAACACTGAGTCCTTGAGATGGTACCATTCCCTGAGGGGCTCAGCCAGACACCTGGTTACAGGTCTATTACATTGGACCACTTCCATCACGGAAGGGGCAGCATTTTGTTCTCACTGAAATAGCCATTCTGGCTATGGATTTGCCTTCCCCGCACAATACTTCTGCCAGACTACCATCTATGGACTTACAAAATGGTTTACCCACCATCCCGGTATTCCACACAGCATTGCTTCTAATCAAAGAACTCACTGCACAGCAAATGCATTGGGGCAATCGGTCCATGCTCATGGAATTCACTGATCTATCGTGGGCCCCACCATCCTGAAGCATCTAGCCTGACACAACAGTGGAATGGCCTTTGGAAGACTCAGTTACAGCACCAACTAGGTGGCAATAACTTGCAGGCCAGGGACAAGGTTCTCCAGAAGGCTGGGTATGCTCAGAACCGGCATCCAATATATCGTCCTGTCCCATAGCCAGGATTCCTGAGTCCAAGATCAGGAAGTGGAAATGGGGAGTAGCACCTCTCACTATTGCCTCCAGAGACCCACTGGCACAATGTTGGCTTCCTCTTCCCACGACCTTATGCTCTGCTGGCCCACGGGTTTTAGTTCTAAAGGAAAGAATGGTTCCACCGGGAGACACAACAATGATTTTGTTGAACTGGAAGTTAAGATGGCTGCCTCACCACTTCGGGCTCCTCGTGCCTCTGAATCAACAGGCAAAGAAAGGAGTTACTGTGCTGGCTGGGGTGATGGATCCTGACCCCAAGTGGAAATGGGACTACCCCTCCACAATGGAGGTAAGGAAGAGCATGTCTGGAATACGGGAGATTCCCTAGGATACATCTCAGTATTATTATGCCTAGTGATTAAGGTCAACGGAAAACCACAACGACCCCATTCAGGCAGGACTTCTAATGGCCCATAACCTTCAGGGACAAAGGTTTTGTCACTCCACCTCGTAAGGAACTACAGCTACTGAAGGCAAAGAGCATACAGAATGGGTAGTAGAAGGTGGTTACATCAGCTATGACCATGTGACCAATGACAGAAATGACAACTGTAATTTTCATGAGTATTTCCTTCTTGTTTTGTTACAAATATGTATATATCTCTTTGGGGTTTTTTTCTGTCTTTTATCCCCTTATCATGTAACATAGGATGTATTGACTTTATATTATTTAAGTATTGTGAACCTTCCGTCATAGCATTTAAGTTAGGGATGTCAAGGAGAAGAGTAAACATCCCTCAAGGATTTTACCGCCTCTTAGTACGTTTTTGTTGTACACAGGATAGTTGCCTCATATTAAGCAAAATTATGACCTTGTTATTGTCTTTATTTGGAGATGAAGTATGGTTTAAAAAGGAGATGCATATGGATGCCAAGTTCACAAGGGGTGCACTTGTGACTGGGCCACAGAGCACTCAAATAGTTGATCAAACTTTATTCTGGCTGTGTGTGTGAGGGTGGTTTTGGATGAGATTAACATTTAAATCAGTAGCCTGAGTACAGCAGATGGCTCTTCCTAATGTGGGTGGGCCTCATCTAATCAGTTGAAGACCTGAATAGAACAAAAAGGCCAACTTTCCCCTGAACAAGAGAGAATTCTTCCTGCCCGGTAGCCTTTGGATTGAGACATCAGCACTTTTCCTGCCTTTCAACTTGAACTGAAACCTTGGCTCTTCCTGGGTCTTGAGCCTGCAGGACTTCGCACTGGAGCCACACCATCTGCTCTCCTGGTTCAGTTCTTTGGACTCAGACTGGAGCAAAACCATTGCCTCTCCTGGGTCTTCAGCTCGCTGACTCACCCTACAGATCTTGGGACTTGACAAACCTCCATAATTGTGTGAGCCACTTCCTTATATTCAATAAATAAATATCCTATTAGTTCTGTTTCTCTGGAGAACCTTGACTAATACAGGAACCTGGAACAATCCTCCTTTCGTGTTGGTTGTAAAGCCTGTTGTTGCGGACTCACCCTATTCTGCCCTCCTGGCTTGGTTTCTTAAGAATGGGAACCTATCGGATATCTGGAAATGAAAGAGGGAAACTAAAATGCTTCAAGTTAATATTTGTAAAAACAGTATCCCTTGTACATAGATGGGTTCGTGGAGTTGAATGGCCAAGGTATAAATGTCGTACATAAATCTCTACTAGAAAACACTTTCTGCTTCAAAATGCTTCCCAATTTTTGAAATTATTCAGTATTTCGGGAAGCTAGCTCCTCCCTGCACCTGGCTACTGTCTGTGCAAGCCCGTACCATCTGAAGCAAAGGCTGGAGTATCTGGTGTGTCAAAGGATGTTTTTTAAATTGAGGTCATAATAGTTTATAACTGTGAAATTTCAGTTTTACATTATTGTTTGTCAGTCACCATATAAATGTGCCCCTTCGCCCCTTATGACCATCCCCCAACCCCCTTCCCTTCTGGTAATCCCTAATCTGTTCTCTTTGTCCATGTGTTTGTTTATCTTCCACATATGAGTGAAATCATATGGTGTTTGTCTTTCTCTGTCTGGCTTATTTCACTTAACATCATATCCTCAAGTTCCGTCTATGTTGTTGCAAATAGGATGGTTTTGTCCTTTTTTATGGCTGAGTAGTATTCCACTGTGTATATGTATACATATATACACCACATCTTCTTTATCCAGTCATCAGTTGATAGGCATTTGGGTTGCTTCCACGTCTTGGCTATTGTGAACAATGCTGCAATGAACATAGGGGTGCATAAGTCTCTTTGGATTGTTCAAGTTCTTTAGATGGATACCCAGTAGTGGGATAGCTGAGTCATATGAAATTTCTATCTTTAATCTTTTAGAAATCTCCATAATGTTTCCCATAGTGGCTGCACCAGTTTGCATTCCCACCGGCAGTGTAAGAGAGTTCCGTTTTCTCCACATCCTCTCCAACATTTGTTATTTTTTGTCTTGGTGATTATAGCCATTCTAACTGGTGTAAGGTGATATCTCCTTGTAGCTTTGATTTGCATTCCCCTAATGATTAGTGATGTTGAACATCTTTTCATGTGCCTCTTGGCCACCTGTATATCTTCTTTGGGAAAATGTCTGTTCATAGCCTCTGCCCATTTTTTGATGAGATTGCTTGTTTTTTGTTGTTGAGTTGGATGAGTTCTTTATATATTTTGGAGATTAACCCTTTGTGGGATATATGATTTGCAAATATTTTCTCCCAGTTGATGGGCTGTCTTTTCGCTTTGTTCCTGGTTTCCTTTGCTGTGAAGAAGCTCTTTAGCCTGATGTAGTCCCATTTGTTTATTTTTTCTTTTGTTTCCCTTGCCCGAGTAGACATGGTATTCGAAAAGATGCTCTTAAGAGCAACGTCAAAGAGTGTACTGCCTATATTTTCTTCTAGGATTTTTATGATTTCAGGTCTTACTTTCAAGTCTTTAATCCATTTTGAGTTTATTTGTGTGTATGGTGAAAGATAATGGTCTACTTACACTCTTTTGCATGTGGTTGTCCAGTTTTCCCAACACCATTTATTGAAGAGACTTTCCTTTCTCCATTGTATGTTCTTGGCTCCTTTGTTGAAGACTAGCTGTCTGTAGACGTGTGGTTTTCTTTCTGGGCTCTCAATTCTGTTCCATTGATCTGTGTGCCTGTTTTTGTACCAGTACCATGCTGTTTTGATTACTATAGCTTTATACCATAGTTTGAAGTCAGGGATTGCAATGACTCCAGTTTTGTTCTTTTTTCCCAGGATTGCTTTAGATATTCGGGGTCTTTTGTTGCCCCATATGAATTCTAGGATTCTTTGTTCTATTTCCATGAAGGATGTCATTGGGATTCTGATTGGAACCGCATTGAATCTGTAGATTGCTTTAGCTAATATGGACATTTTAACTATATTTGTTCTTCCAATCCATGTGCATGGACTATCTTTCCATTTCTTTATGTCACCATCGATTTCTTTCAATAAAGTCTTATAGTTTTTATTCTATAGGCCTTTCACCTCTTTAGTTAAATTCATTCCTGGGTATTTTATTCTTTTTTTGTTGCGATTGTAAATGGGGTTGTATTCTTGAGTTCTCTTTCTGTTAGTTCATTATTAGAGTATAGAAATGCAACTGATTTTTGTAAGTTGATTGTGTACCTTGCAACTTTGCTGTGGTTGTTGATTATTTCTAATAGTTTTCTGATGGATTCTTTAGAGTTTTCCATATATGGAATCATGTTGCCTGCAAATAGTGAGAGTTTCACTTCTTCCTTGCCAATTTGGATTCCTTTTATTTCTTTTTTCTTGTCTAATTGCTCTGGCCAAAACCTCCAGTACAACACTGAATAAGAGTGGTGAAAGTGCGTACCCTATGTTAAAGGATTTTTTTAAATGTGTGAATGAGAGTTAATTTCTCCTTTTTCCTTATTGGAAGAATAGCCCTGAAGGTAAGTGACAGCTCTTGATTCCGGAAAAGGGGATCGAAGTGGGGGATGGAAATGTCCTCCAGTATCACCCCATCATTTGAAATTCAGAGTAGAAGTTGTCCAATGAGCAGCTTGTGGACCCTGGGCCCACCTTAAACAGCGCCCCTAGGAGGCAGCAGGACCTCTGAAGGATAGATGAGTGTTTGGGACCCCAACACTGAGCTCCGCGGCTTTGGGGGCGGTGGTTAGTGTCTGAGACTCTCACTTGGCCCCACACTGCAGGAGTCACCTTCCTTTGAGAGGGTGAAGCAGCTTCAATAATGAGCTTCTATTCAGCAAACACGTAAAGCTGAAGACCAGAGGTCCTTCCCCATTTCTCCCCTGGATTGCAGAAGCCCCCAGAACCTGGCATGATCTCAACGGGGAGGAATTGAGAACCCTAAAACAATAACTGAAACTGGAGGTACCTCCAACTAGAGTGTTGGTGGCTAAACTGGATTTAAAATTATTTCTAAAAACCAGAGTGACATTTCTTGAGTCCCAGGGTCATGCAGCAATTTGTACCCATTACATTTGTATGAAAAGTCTCACAAAATCATAGAAACAAATCATAATTAATTATACAATTGATGGTATAACTTTATTATTATTGTTTTTTTTAATCACTACATCTGGATGGATCTTTCCAAGCCAGACTTAAGTTCAGTATCTAATGGCAGTGCTAGGATTACAAAGACCATTAAGAAACTCAGTTTTGACGATGACTTGGTCTACCCATTATTGCAACATGCCAGGATTCTTGAGCAAGTTGCTTTTGCCTTTTGATGTCATTTTGTCTTCTCTCTCCATTCTTCCCTCCCTCCTTTTTTCTTCACTTTACCGAACATTTATTGATAGCCTTCTATGTGCTAGATGTTGAAGATAAAAATAAAATAGGGAATCCCCACTCTTGGGGACCTTACAGCCCAGAGGCATAGCGGAAAATGAATTTAGAATGTGAGAAATGCTCTTATAGATTTGTCAGGACACTACAACAACACAGAAGAGCAGCCCTTAGCCCAGCCTTACAACTGCATTTTTCAAAATGGGGAAAACAATATTTTCCAGCCAACAAAATCAGGAAATAAACTTGGTGAATGTTCTAAAAGCAAAAATTCAATTAGTGAGTCACATTACAGAACTACTATATCCCAATGAATAGGGAACCACTTCATGCGAGAAATAAGGCAGAATAATTTGGTCGTGGCTCTTAAAACACAAGTATTGACGTCATTTTAAATTTCAGTTACCAGGGATGGAAGATGCCGTAGAGGTTAATCAGGACATAGCACAACGGGACTGTGGTCACGAACCCTTCATTGTGGAATTTAGGATCCTTTAACATCGTCACAGGTGTGGTGGAAAAGGAGTCACCTGTCAGCCCTCCCGCCCTGGTTCCACGCACAGAACAGGAGAGAGGATCCCTGACTCCTGACTCCACCTCCCCTGTCCCCACCTCCAGCATTCCTCGAGGCCAAAGAGCAGGGAACCACTCACGGTAACGAGGAGAAAGGCGAGTCCGCCCATGATCACATTTCTTTGATTACAGGAGCTATGGCAGGTGGATCTCAGACTTGTATTTCTCATCCTAATTATTACATTTCCAAGAGACCTTTCAGGCCTAGTATCTGAAACTTGTCACCTAAGGTGTACGGACCTCTTTCATTGCAACATCCCCCATCTTTTTTTTTTGACATTCCTGACCCACGCTTGTTTAACCATGCTAATTTTGAACTGAGAAATGGTAATCAAAGACCGTTTCAATTATATAGCTAAACTCCAAGATCCACAGACATTTTACACAGAAAACAAAGAGAGAAAGAGGGGGAGAAACAAAGGATTCAGTCTGAATGTTAGTTTCCTAAAAGAAAAGCAATAAAAGAGAAATCAAAGAAGTTAAGACAATATTTTTATGTATAAATATTTTAATTTTTTTATAGTGTGGCACTAGTTTTCACATCAGTCTTTCAGTGTGCTTGTCTTGTTTTAATGCCTTTTAACGGAAAGTTGACAAGTTAAATGCATCTTTCAAAAACCAAAATTTCTCTGCAATGTTTATATCACCGGCAAACGGATTTTGGCACATTATCTAACATGGATTCTTTGCTTTTGAATGGTCGGTCATCCTCTTAAAACATTGTTGGATTATTTCTTGAAATTAACTTGCATAGTAAAAGACCATAGGCAGAAGAAAAAAGATAAGGCACAGTTTGCCAGCATTCAAATAGTCACTCTTGCCCCAAATTTCAGCTGAAGGCATAGACCATAGTGGGTAATTGAAAGCAAAACATCTTTATGCCGATTTTATTATTATCGTGAAGCAGAAAACCTCAGGGGGAGAGGAGAGGGCCAGACTTTCCAGATGCAATCCCCAAATGCATCCTACGTTGACTGAAGACCAAAATGTTCTGAAACGTTAGAAGTGACAATAAAATCCAGGGGGCACTGGCACAGGTCCCATCATGAGTTATATGTGGTCACCTTAACTGAACTAAAGTGATAGGAAGGACAACCCTAAAAGTGAAAAATTGTTAAATTTAAGACATTGCGCAAATTACATCCAACTGTGGCTATTAGACTATAATAACACCAGGCCATCTTCGTTTTTCGTTTTCCCCCTGAGTTGAGACCCATAAACAAAGTGGATTCGGACTGTTCAGTGTCTGTGCTTTCATTTGGACAGCAAGATGTTGGGATAAACCAGTAGTGAGGGCAGGCACAAAACCGGGAGACCGCGAGGACGGGGGGAGGTAGGAAGGCCACCCCTGCCAAGTCCTGTCAATAATGTATGGGCTGTCGGCGGCTGCTCACTGCGCACGGCCCCTCGCTCCCTCTGCAGGCCCCTTTCCCAGTGGACAGTCAGGCCAGCTGTCTGGGCCGCAGGACTAGCCCTCCTTTCCCAAGCCCAGACCTGTGGGAAAATCTTCATTGGCCAGTAATTGATTCCACCCTGCCAGCTCCATCACTCTAGGCTCCAGTCAAACTGGCGGCAAGCTGGGGAAGGGAGCCCGCTGAAGGGGCAAAGGGGGTGGGAGCAAAGGCCACCAGGCCCCCCTGCAATTAACACTAATCTGAAAATTGGCCTCTGACAGCAAAGCCCAGCACCTGACAGCTAATTACTTATGTCAGACTGATGTGCACTTCATACGGTAAAGGTTATTTATCAGAGACCAGGGTTTTCTCCCCCACCCCACCCCCCTTTTTTTTCTGTTTGTCTTGGTTGAAAACAGTGGGGAATTGTTCCTGGTTGCTCAGATCCCGGAAACCCTGAATGTTCTCATCCTTCATTGAACTGGGAGGGTCCCAAACATCCTTTTCTAAGACCTGACGCACATGTGCTGTGCTGTTCACCTGTGCTGGACACCAGAGAAAGACATAGATAACCCAGAGGGTGGGCTCATTTCCTTTCACAAATGGAGCCCAAGTGGTGGAGACCCGGGGAATCCAAATCACCAATGTAGGGGCAATAAGAGGGCAAACTGACTTCGTTCATCCCATTTTCAAAACCCAGTCCTCAGTGGGCAAGATCAGTAAATGGCTTATTTTGCATATATAGTCAAGAGCCTACTGTCTTAAATTATTTTAAAATATTTTTTCTAATCTTCGTATATCTACGTAGTGAGTGTCTGGGGACCCACGGCGGTATGCCGTCTTTAAGTTGCTGATTTGATCTGCTTTGCCAATAATAAACGTGGTTATCAGTGGGGGAGAGGGAGTTATACGGGACTTTCCCTTTCCACTTTATACTTTCAGTCAACAAATATTTTTTGAGCGCTTATTTTATGCTAGGCACTGTGCTGGGTTCTGGGCATACGAAATAGACACATTTCTTGCTCTTAGGAAGCTTAAGTTTTAGAGAATAACACAGATAAGTAAGGAAACTACAACATAGCATGAGACACTCTAAGAAGGCTGAAATATGAGATTTGGGGGAGGCACCCAAAACAGGACCTAACTCAGATTTGTGTGGCACAGCGGTGGCCTCTAGGCTGAGATGTGAATCGCACAGGAGTTCAGCGGGCAAAGGAGGGAGTGTGGAGCAGTGGAGGATAGAAAAGATAAAGGAAATGTCATGTCCACAGAACCTGACATGAGAGAGAATTCGGCAGGGTTGAAGCCTTGAGCAGACACCACCCAGCCGAGGCTGATATTTAAGGCTTGTGGGTAATTTGTCCCAAGGTCTTCCAAGTAGAAATTACAAGGCTTCTAGTCACTACTCATCCTTGCTACCCTCCAGCATCCAACCTGACCCCGCTTCAGGTATCTGAGTACTGGACAAGGCCATGCCAGGGAAATCCCAGCCCTACTGAAGAGCAATAGGGTTACTGGGTGAGGATTAGAGCTGGGATCAGAAGACCTGGGTGAATACACAGCTACAATTTTTTGCCCGCCAACCACCTATCTTTCCAGTGGGACTCCGTCTTCCCGTCACATGTAAGTCTGGGTTTTCATAAATTTCATTATTTATTTATCCAACAAATGTTGAGTTTGTCCTCTCTGCCGGGTGATGGGAGGCACAAAGGACACTGAACTGAACCAGGCAGGCATGGCCTGTGTCTTTGAAGAGGTGGTATATGCTAAGGGGAAGACAGAGTTATATGAAAAATCAATTAATGGTCTGTGTGGTAAGTGCTCAAAATTAAGCACATTATCAAAAATCACCATCTGCATGAAACTGTTCTGAAAACTGTATTAACAGCTAAAATGAAAGATACTGTCATGAAGATATCTGTAATGTGAAATCCTGGAAAAAAGACAGAGGAAACAAAGGCACAAGAGCTGAGTCCTCGCCGTGTGTCTGGTACTGGGCTTTACAGGTTCTGTGTCATTGGTTTCTCGTAACGAACCTGCAAGGGTATTATTATTTCCCCTATTTTGCCAGTGAAGTTATTGAGATGCTGGAGAGTTCAAAGGAACTTATTCAAGGCCATCCAGCTAGTAAAGGAGGGGATGGTAAGGCCTGGGCTGAGCACCACAGCTTCCCTCCATCCGTAGCCACCAAGAATGCGACCCCGTCAGCACCTCAGCAGACTTCGTTCTTCAGGACTAGGGAACTGCAGTCATGTGTTGCTTAACGACTGCGGTACGTTCTGAGAATTGCGTCATTGGATGATTCGTTGCTGTATGCACATCATAGCGTGTGCTTACATAAACCTGGATGGTAGAGCCTAGCACACGCCTAGGCTGTATGGCACTAGTTTTATAGGACCATTGACGTATATGCGGTCTGTTGTTGACCAAAATGTCATCCTATGGCATACGACTGTGGTTCCAAGGCCTAGGACCACATCTAGTGGCCAGAGCAAACCTGAGTGGAATATTCTACGGCTCCTGCAAGCCACTTTTTCCCTTAGTAAAAGTCACCGGTTTGCATCATCTTGGGAAGAATATTTATCCTTTCCCAGGCATGAGACCCTTTTCGTAAGACTTGGTAGACATTACGACGAAATGTAATTTCTATCCCAATCTTTCTGTTGCATTTACTACCAGGCCCTTTAAGAAGTGTGATATTGAATATAGAAAATCTCATCAAACTCATGGTCTTGAAAGATGGAGAAATAGCGATCAAAGCAGGAGCGAGGGCTAGTCATTGTTTCTGAAAACAGGAAATCAGAGGAATAGACCAAAGGGAAAAAAGACCTTGTAAACAGATGCACCATCACGCAAGTGTTAGTCATACCACAAGCAGCTCATAGCAGATGGGGCCCCAGTGGCAAAATTATTACTGGACAGTCGTGACACCTGGTTATTATTTAGGGAGCATTGCTGTTTCCACAACCACGACCAAGTCTCTGGGCACCAGCACAAAATGACTCTGCTCTCAGTAAGTAATGAACACGGAAGCACAAGTCCAGCTCAGAGGCAAAACCTGAGGACAGCAAGCGACCTTACGCTGTGCGTTGTGCCCAAGGGTGCCCGGGCCTGAAGTTTTCTCAGGACACAAGACCCACAGCTCTAACTCAAGTGACCCCTGAGCTGGGGCTCTTGTCAAGACAATGTCAGCAGCAGCTTCTGGAAACCGCAGACACTGTGATCTCCGTCCATAACAGATCGTTATGTTTGGGCTTCCTAATCGCCCACTTGCAGGACAGAAAGAGAACACTAACCAGAGTGACCAGGCTGTGGCCTGCACTTGGCCCCCTGCTCCTGCCTGGAGGCCAGTCCCCAAGCAGGCTTTTTTTAGGCATTCCATGGAAACAGCTAGATAGTCTCTTGGCCCCAAGCGAGGGCTCCGTTCCACAGCTCCTGCTATCTGCTTAGCCGGAAACCCAGCCTGTGACACACTCACTCCACTTGTGCCTCCTAAATGCATTTTTTGGGCAGTGTTGAAAATGCTTAAATCTTTTCAAAGTCTTATTTTCCCTTCATCTATCCTTCAAAATGTCTTTTTTTTTAATGAAACAAAACAAAAAACAAAACACCTCTGGTACCGAGTGAACATAATTTTTTTTAAAGCTTTGGCTTCTTTCTGTGAAGTGATCTTATACCGATTTGCTTATAAATGGTGAGATGATATGGTTTCTGTTTAAAGAGCCTATACCATCCGTTTTGTAAATAAGGGGTTCATGTTTTGGTCTTCTCAGAAGTGGTTATTTTCCTTAAGAAATAGCATCTAACACTAGCTGCACTGCCAGCGCAGCATTTCTTACAAGCCAGCCCATGGAATGGCCAAGGGCAGGAATGCCAATATGGCCACCTGGCTCCCTACCAGTACGACCAATTTCCATTCCGCCCTCGTGTACCGCTTACCGCACATCACAAAACCATATGTATGCCCAGGACCCCCAAATATTTCTGCATGAGGGGCTCCCCATACAGCCCTCTGGATTGCTGGAAATTGGCCATCAATCTCAAAGCTTCTGAAGTCCCCCGACACCATCACAGTGCCCCTCTGAGCCGAGTGACACCTGCTCTCTGCCTGTCTGGATGGGTGGAAGCCTGCTGTGAGCTCACTGGCACAGTGGAAGACCCCTGGTGGACTCCCTCCGCCAAATGCTGGGCAGGTGGGCACCAAGGCCACCGTTCCAGGGGCTGACTTGGAGCTCTGTATTCAAAATCATCATCATTCAAAAAAAAAAAAGGGGATTTTGGCAGCCCAAAAGATAAACTCTCATCAAGTTTAATAGAGAATTATCACAGAGACAGGCTTTTCTTCAGTCCTCATTTGGCCATATTCTGAGCTCCTTGGGGCCTATTAGCATCCATTGACAGTGTGCATATTGTTTCACCTGGAATTGCTTTTTTTTTTTAAACTGGATTAATTAATGGCACCAAGAGGCCAATTTACAGATCAACATTTTCTTAAGCGTGATGATGGTTTTTAAAAAATAATAATAATCCCTATGGCTTTGGTTTATATGGTGCCTATTCCAACAAAGAGAAATGCACATCCTTCATCATCATTATCTGGCACTAACTGATATGCAAATCCCAAATCCCCACTCCGCCCCGGAGTGCGCCAAAGCGGTATGCTGCACAGCTGTGAGTCATCAGACATTAATGTGGACTTAATCTGAACCGGTGCTGGAGGCAGTGGGCACAACTCAAATTAGACATGTGGTGGGCGTTTAACCACAATATTACCAATTCCCATTCTGACATCTGACAGCCCTTAATAATTAACTGCATGTAAATGGTCAAACCCTCCCTCTCCGTTGGCCCGGTCTCCAGCTCTATCAGTCTCTGCATTGTAAGCGCAAGTTGGGGCTGTCAATTGCACTTGAGACAAATCATAGGCAAAAGATCAGACAGCATCAGGAGTCCTGCTTCTCTGATCTATCTGCCTTTTAATTGGACTGGAAAGCCTTCCCAGCAGCTCCCATATGCTGCCTCCTTAGAAAGACAGAATATTCTTTCTGGATAAGAGGGAAATTGTGCTTTGAGGCTTAATCGGAAGGTATGGAGAAGCAGCTTTTGTGGTGAGGTTCGCAGGGTTCCCCTCGAACATACCAAGGCGGGCAAGTTGCCCCAAACCCATAGGTTACTTCTCTTCTGAATCCACATCCTTGTCCGACTTTTCTCCCTTCTCCTTCTGAAATGTCTTATTAAGATTGGAGCCCCAGGGGCCAGCCCAGTGGCACAGCAGTTAAGTTTGAAAGTTCCGTTTTGGCGGCCCAGGGTCTGCCGATTCCGATCCCACGTGCAGACATGGCACTGCTCACCAAGCCATGCTGTGGCAGGCGTCCCACATATAAAGTAGAGGAAGATAGGCACGATGTTAGCTCGGGGCCAGTCTTTGTCAGCAAAAAGAGGAGGATTGGCAGCAGATGTTAGCTCAAGGCTGGAGCCCCAGAGTGACAGGCTGAACTTCTTTTGGGGCCCCCACTGAACAATGACTGGGGCTCTCTGAAAACCTAAGGGAAATGTTACAGAGGCGATCAGACTCAGAACCATAAACCCACCATCTCTTGAATAACGTAATGTCGATGTAAACTTGGAGGCCCAGGAGCCAGACACTCTAACTGCTTCCGCTCAGCCAGGCTGAGGTCCTAAAGCTGCGCTTGTCTTCGTTGGATGATGCAAAGCTTCCGTTGACTGTTCGGGAGAGTATGATCATCCACAAAAGGATCCTTATAACTATTGGTGAAGGAAACTTTGATAGACGATGGGTGCAGCACGCATACAGGAACTAATGACAATTACCTTCATGATCAATTATGTATAATGTGGATAGAAGCAGAAACGGATTTTCGTTATTATGGATGAAAAAGAATTCACTAAGCAAACGAATGATACAAAACTGATTGTAGGATCTGTAACACAAGTAAAAGCACGAAGTTTTCAAGGTTGTAAACTTCTTTGATGTACCGTTGAAGCACAATTGATATGCTGATTATGAAGGTTGTTCTCTTTTTAGTAAGACAGGTCCCCTCAGAACTCATCCTAAATAACATTTCATTACTCTAGGTGGATACTCTTCAAAGAATTAAATTTGCACTTTTTTTTTTTTTAAGGTTTTACAGTTGAGACTGGATTTGCCCAAGTCAGGCTGCAGAAAGTAAGGATGTGTGGCAGAGCTGGAGGGTACATCCCTCCGGCTGCTATGAAGTATAGCAACAAGCCTGATGTCATGTGTTAAATAGTAAATAAGTCAACAATTAAGGCGCTGGTCAGCCTCCGCCTGTGCTCTTAATCCTGTCTTCACCCCTCAGGCTGAGTAAGCACACTTGAAGTCTCAGCCCAATTATACCCTAATAGAATAAAAATGAGCTAAGAGGGAACAGGCGTAAGAAACAAAAGCGCATTAAAGGGAGAGAGAGAATAAAGACAGGAATGTCCTTTAAAAATCATCGTGTCTATTTGTACACAGAATGCATGAAACAAACAGAGGTGAGGGCCCTGCGAACTTAAAATATGGCTGTGTCCTGGTCATTTCTCTGTCGGGAAAAAGAATAAGCCGTTTTCAAAGCCACCGTCTGAAGGAAGGGCTAACATCAAACAGCCTCAGAATAACCGGGAGATTAAAACCCAGAGCTATTCGACTTCCTGCCTGGTAACTAACTAATCTACTTAGAGTTGGAAGAAGATGAGGGGCACCATTGTCCCAGAAAAGCTTTCCAGAACAGCAGCGGCAGTGGGTGGATTGGAAGGAGCCCGAGCCAGGAGCGAGAAGACTTAAGCTGCTCCCACCCCAGGTCTGCCCTCTGTGACCCCGGGCAGGTCCACACAGGTCCCTTCTCTGGAGGTTACTGGCTGGCCATCTCCCCACATGGCTCGCCAGCTCAGCACACCTGGGAATAGCCTCAGACGCAGTGAGAGGCATACCAACGGCTTTCAGGTGGAGGAAGAAACCGGCTCCATCTCCAGGGCTCCCGGCAGCCGGTCCCTCCTGACTGTCTCCACCACGCGCATGGCCAGGGACACCTCTAACGTTTGCGTGTTGGCTGACTCCTCCCTGTTCCCCCGGCTCCATCTTTAACTGCTGGTTTCTAAGCACCCCAGGTCCTGCCAGCTCCTGGGTCTGGCTCTCCCTATGTTCCCTTCCCAGCCTGGCCTTGGCAGTCCTTGGTGCTGGCCTCAGCTTTCTGCCATAATTCAGGGTCCTGGCATGGCAACAGCACTTTAACTAGAAACCTAAAAGTATTTTGGAAAATGACTGTGAGCTGATATGAGAGGGTAGAGCCACTTCACAAACCAGTAAGGCCGACCAGCGTCCACAAACAGTGATGCTGACCAGCAGACCTGGCACACTGTCGTTTGATGAAACTTAGGAGAAACTTTGCAGAAATTTTTAAGACAGCTCCTGTTTCTCCCTCCCCAAAAAACTCAGGAATGTTCGTCAGTCAGGCTTACATTCATATACACAGTTACCAGCTTACGAAACTGAGAATACTGCTAATATTTAAGTGAAAAAACGAAGTATGTGCAAATATTCACCTTGCGGTGCCCTCAAATCCTCACTGTATCACAAAAAGTAAATTATTATAGTGTGTTCAAATTTAGCCAGAAAGTACTGTAACAATCTACTTGATGAGAAAGTATGGATGAGTTATAAAAGCAAATATATCATCAAAATCCATGGGATACTATCCTAAGGTAATTTAATGTTGAAACAGAACCATAAGAATAATTATATTCTGCTTTCTAGATGTATTTTACAATTGAAATATCCTGACTCATCTGCCCTTCCTCCATCCTCCAAATGAATTCCGTTCAAGGAGAGGTTATTTCTACATGCTGTTTCCCTAAGAATAGAAGAAAATAAATTAAACAATAATACAGAGATTACAAATTTTCACCAGGCAGCATTTAGCACAAGACTGTTCCCTAAACTCCCATTGAATTATGAATGAGTGAATGAATGAAGGAAGGAATGAAAATCCAGCTGCTGTCATTGCTGCTGAAGAAATTCTAAACCAGTATCTGGACTAGTTTTTTCAAATCTGGTAGCTCAGAAGACTTTCCTCAGTCTAATGTGACATTAAACGACAGTCCAGAAATATTTTCAAAGTGAAAAGAAGCATGTGATTCAAGATCCTTTAAAAAGTCAAACTAGTTTGACCAGGCCGGTTTTTCTGCCCTGTGCACTTGACCGCAGACCGGTCGTGTGGGGCCGTGGAGGACCGCCTGGCCTGGCCCCAGCTGAGCCAGGACACTCACAGAAGCTACTCCAGCTCTCCACCGTCGGCCAGATTTGTGAGAAACGCAGACAGTTCCCACTTTTCATCAATTATTCTTTGCTACATAAAAAGCAATTCAATTTCACATCTAATAGTTTTTGCCCCTTAATTCAAAGGCTTCTATCAACGTCCTGATGGAAACAACGGCATGAGCTCTTGCCGAATAAGCAAATATACAGTTAAGGTTTTACCTTAAAACTACACTTTCTGAATTGTTGACAAGGAGCATATTTTGGCTAAAAGTAGATGACAACACCTCATGTACCCCCAGTAGAGGGTGGCAGCGAAACTCTCAAGACCATCCAAGCTGGTTTGGAATCCAGCTGGAGAACTTACTGGCTATGTGATCTTAGGCAAGTCAGAATGGTTTAACTACTCTATGCCTCAGTTTCTTCATCACTAAAATGGGAATAATACCTATGTGAAAGGGTTCACAAGGATGAAATGGAAAAAATATATAGGAGAAGCGGAGAGCTGTACTAGCACATGATAGGCATTTAATAACTACAGTTACTACTAATATACTATTGTAAGTATACCAAAGGCTTTCACGAATATCAACACTTAGACAAACGTAAGATACTATTAATGACCATGGACTTAGGTTTGGGGTGTGGGCAAGTGAGGGGGTTGCAGTTCTGAATTTAGAAACAAATACACAAGTAACAGCATAGGGATAGGTAAAGAGATCAATGAAGCGGGATTGAGTCCCGAAGTAGGTCTGCCTATATAAGGTCAATTGATTTCCAAATTTAGACGACAAGTTAATCCAATGGGGAAAGGAAAGTCTTTTCAATAAATGTTGTTGGAACAGCTGAATATCCATATGGAAAAGAAATTCAATCTCTTTCATTCCATATGAAAAATTAATTTGAGATGAATCATAGACCTAAACATAAAACCTAGAACCATAAAGCATCTAGAAGAAAACAGAATATCTTGACAACTTTGAGGTAGGCAAAGATTTCTTAGACTGCATATAAAAAGCACTAACCATAAAAAAATTTATAAATGAGACTACATTGAAATTGAGTTTCTGCACCATGAAGAAAATTAACAGACAAGCCACAGAACAGCAAAAGTAATTGCATACATATATCTGATAAAAGGTATATCTAGAATATATAATGAGCTCCTACAAATTATCGATAGGCAAACTATCTCCTTTTAAAAGATTTGAACAGACACCTCACAAAATAAGAAACAGAACTGTCCAATAAGCATATCTAAAAGTGCACAACATCAATAATCATCAGGGAAACACAAATTAAAGCCACAGTGAGATACGACTTCACACCCACTAGAACGATAAACAAAAAAGACTGACAACGATCCATGTTGAGTATGTAGACGCTTGAAATTTTCAGCCATTGCTTGTGGGAAGGTAAAATGTTACAACCACTTTGAAGAACTTTTTCGAAGTTTCTTATGACATTAAACTTACATCTACTCTATGAACTATCAATTTCACCTTGAGGTATTTACCCAAGAGAAATGAAAACACATGTCTACAAAAAGAGCCTGATTCATAATAGGCATATCAATCAAGCTGAACAACCACCAAGAGGAGAATGGATAAATTGTGATATATTCATACAATGGAATATTACTCACAAAAGAACAAACTACTGACACACACACAATGTGGATGAGTCTCAAAAACATCCTGTTAAGGGAAAGAAGCCAGATACAAAAACTATAAAACATCTGATTCCCTGTATCTGAAATCCAAGAACAAACAAAACTAACCTGTGGTGACAGAAGTCAGAAGGTTGTTTTGTTGGGGATGGGGGCGTGGTGACAGGCTGGAAGGGCACACGGGGACTTTCTGAAATAATACAAATGTTCTATATCTTGTTTTGGATGTGGTCATAAGAGTGTACACACTTGTCAAAACTCATCAAATGAGCACTGAAGATCTGTGTATGTTAATACATGTTAATTATTTCTCAATTAAACATACACACAGGGGCCGGCCCCATGGCCGAGTGGTTGTTTGCTCGCTCCACTGAGGTGGCCCAGGGTTTCGCTGGTTCGGATCCTTGGCGCGGACATGGCACTGCTCGTCAGGCCACGTTGAGGCGGCGTCCCACATGCCACAACTAGAAGGACCTGCAACTGAGATGTACAACTATGTACCAGGGGGGATTTGGGGAGATAAAGCAGGAAAAAAAAAAAACACATACACACACACACACAAGGCCAGGTACTCAGTCGTTGTGCTCGCAAAGTTGCCCATTTAGATTATCAGAGAAATTAAATTATGATTATAAAGTATTTGTAGAGTCTAGTTCATGCAAACAGCATGTTGCATGACACACAACAAAATATTTCCTGTGAATTCAGTGAACTGAGTCATCTGCATGACGCTTTTCATGCATTAAGAACCTTTGGGGCCTTCCTTTCCCCCCTGTTTCTAGCGGTTGACTGAAAGGGAGTTGCCAGGTGGCCGTGAGGGGGCCATTCTGCTCTGGCAAAAGAGCCCTAGGTTATCAAATTCTTCCTCCGCCGGCCTTGTTCACCTCCACCGTTTATCGTTTTGTCTTGTTTATCTGCGGCTGCCAGGCCAAGGCAGGCCCCTGTCCTCCATGGACTCCCCACGGGGATTAGGCTCATTCAACGCCCAGTCATGTTTTCATTACTGATCCCTGAGTGGTCACCACATGACTGATAGAAACAGCAACCCTCCCCACCGCTCACTCTGTTGATCAAAAGTCCAAACCATTTTTCCCCTCTCCGTTTTATTCTTCTGTTAGCCTTCTGTATTTGGATCCTAGGGCAATCTTGCCTTTTAATTTGTGATGTTCTGATCGATAGCGACATTGGCTGAAACTTAGAAACCACTCAAGAGAAAGCATTGCTGGCTCCCGGGTCAGTGGCTGGAGGGAAGCTTCCTGACACAGCTGGAAAGCTCTGTGGGGCGCGGGCGGGGGAAGCCAAGAACGAGTCCTTTATTTGGGGCATTGTTTCTGTTTTGAAACCATTCTATCATGTGTCCTCTTTTCACTCACAAGTGGAAGATTGTTCCCTTTCTCTCTGCCAACAGACCCAAAGGGGAGAGGAGAGGAAGAGTGTAAGAAGTGGAGCCGGGAAAGGGTGTACGAAATGGTTCATTTTATGAGTAAATACATAGAAACGAGAGAGAGGGAAAGACCTGGTCCTTTCCATTGCTCCTCCCTCATTCGGGGCAGATTAATCGCACGGAGCAGATGGAGACGGTTTACTAGGGAAGAGCTAACACTCAGCAACCCCCTACCCTCTCGCTGTGTGCTCCCCATTCAGTAAAGACAATATACGTGATTAAAGGCAGAAAACCACCTCACTGATGATTCCCCCAGAAACATCATTGACAGGTGCTGTCGCCTTTCCACCCCCAATTCTTTAAAATCCATGGTGGTCCCATTCCTTGACCACCCCTTTTGTCTCCACCCCGTGGAAGTTCTTGGGCTTTTCTCTATCCTTGTGTCCAGGCTTTACTCTTAGGGCACTTAGAATTTTCAGCCTTATCGATCTCCTTTTCTTGTGCAACTCTCAGCTGAAGGATCGACTTCTTCGTGAAGCGTTATCATCTCTAGGTAGACTGTCTCGTGACTCATCACACTTGTGGGTACTTCCATAAAGCAATTATTTTCTTGTATTGTAGACGTTTATTAGCTCCTCTGTCTCTGGGCTCCAGGAGGGCAGGAGTGATGTGTCTACCTCCTTGTATAACCAACATGATCCCTTACATGTAGTATGCAACACACACGCGCACACACACACACATTCACTGAATTTAGCTATTTGGAGGTTACTACGGACCTACTGTTTTGGTTTGCTTTTCATTAAAGTGGAGAAGTCAGAATCAATATTGCAATGAGTGTAACAGTAGCCGGTGTAAAGAAAGTGACAATGGGAGAGTGGACAACTCTTTTGAGGAATTCGATTATAAAAAGATAAATAGAAATAGAAGAGTAAATGGAGGTGGAAAAGGAATCGTGATAAAAGTAAAGGCTTGAGGGATTTTTGAGGACTGAGCATGTGTGCAGGCAATGAAGGGGCACCAGTGGAGAGACAGACACTGAAGATAAAAGACAGAAGTCAGAATAAAGAGATCAAAGTCTTAAGGGAGACAGGAGGGGTGGGATTAAGAGGATAGATGGAGGGTAAATTTGGGAAAAGAATAAATGCCACTTATTTGGAGATAACAGAATGAAGGAGAGGATGAAGCAATGAAGAGGAAGAAAGAAGAGAATATTAATGAAAATATAACCAAGTGGAAAAAAGTAACTTAGACATTCATCTTGATATACCTTCTTAAGAAGCAGCTTCAGCTGGAAGTAAGGGCCTGAAGAGGAGGAGGCAGTGCGAGGAGCCGAATGTGCAGCAGGTAACTTACCCCGTGACGTTGTCCCTGGGCCCTCTTCTGGTCACCCTCACCTGAAACCCTCCCCAGTCCACATTAACTATACAAACACAAATAAAGAGCTAAATGAGCAAAACAGACAAACTTAAGAACTGGAACCAATAGATCCAGGTTGAACCAGTAATGAAGGAAAAGTCATTATGAGGTTTCACTTATTTAGCTGGATTTCCTAAGATATGAGCAGCTCTCTAGGAGAAACTTTTAGAAGTTGTACTTGCAAATCAGTAACCTGATGACTCACAATCCATTGAGGAAAACTTACCTAGCCCTTTTGATACACGGGGTCCTGTGAGAGCCAGGGGATAGGAGTGGTTTCCTGACCTCAAGGAGTATATAGTGGTGGCACAGGGAACAATGTGTTTCATTCATTCATAAAGTCTGCATGCTACTGTGTGCCAGAAGTGTTGCTCTTGATGCTGCAGGCAAAGACAGTAGATGCCCTCAACGTGAGTGCATACTGTCTCTTACATAAGACAGATATTGAGGAAATACCAATTAATTGTGTAATAATAAATTTCATAAATGCTACACAAATGCAAAAAGAAAAAGTTTGAGTGCTAAGAGAGGATATAGCAGACCCAGCCAAGGGGTGGGAGAAATTCTTTCTCAGGAATGAAAGGATATGAAGGAATTATTTAAGCCAGATAGTGGGAGATGGCTTCCAGGCAGAGAGAAGTGCGTGCCGAAGGGTTGGAGCAGGGAAGAACAGGGCATTTGAGAAAATGAGAGGATGCCAGGGTAGCTGGCACACCTACACCAAGGGGAATGACACGAGAGGATGAGGGACGAGGATGGAGAGGAAGGTGGGATCGACCTTATGGAGAACTTGGGAAGTCACATTAAAGAGTCTGGATTTTATCCTAAGAGCAGTAAAAAGCCACTGAAGGTTTTAAAATGGATCAGACTGAACTTTTTAAAGGTAACTCTGCCTGCAGAGCGGAGAGTGGATTGGAGAGGGGTCCAGACTGGATGCTGGGAGACCAGTTAAGGAGGACGTTGTAAAGCTCAGCAGGAGCAGCGAGTGTGGCAGGGACCAGGAGAGAGCAGGTGGATCCAGGAGTGGTTTAGTAGGGAGAATTGACAGGATAGGATAATGGCCAGGATCCAGAAGAGGAGAGAGAAGCAGTCACTGATGAGCAAGTGAGGGGACAAGATACCATTAACTCAGACGGAAACATGCAGGAGGACCTTCTCCAGCCATGAAGCACGGATCCCCAAATCCTGTGCCCGTCCCCCAGTCCAGCCCTGCACAGCGCAGTGGGACACTGGCTCACTCAGGGACAGGCCCTGACAGTAGCTTGGTTCGTGCTCATTAAAAGATCAAGCAGTTTTGGCTCACAGGTGTACTCACGTGCTATCTGACAGGGTGTTATCTTTCCTTCCTTCTTCCCTTGGCTGATATCTCAGTGTGACAACAGGAACAAATGGAACTCTGTGATTTGATTTTTTTTTTTTTTTTTTTGAGCTCCCAACAGCCTTTTTACATAATCTTCAACAATAACTGGTCTTTGAGTATCTGGGCACAGGCTGTACTCCAGGCTCCGAGACACTTATCTTCCACATTTAGATGAAAAGATAAGCATTTAATCTATAGATAAAGCATTAGGCAGCTAATACAGCATTAGGCAACGTGTTTTCTCTTCTACTTTTCCGCTCAGCCATTAAAAGCACTGGGCCTCAGGACTTGCCTGGGCTATCTTAATCCCACTTCACCTACTGTAGCTGTTTACTCTCAGTGATGGGTTTGACACCTAACACAGCCTGGAGCAGGCACACAGCCGGCTTCTGTTCTCTTTTCTTTAAAAGAAAAAGGCAGGGATTCAAAATTCAAAAGGAGGAGCAGCTCAGATTCTAGCCCTAAGGAGGAAGTCTTCTTGCTGCGTGAGGAAATCAGAGCAACAGCAGACTCTTCGCCGGCCCCACCTAAGAAGTCAGCACCTCCTCGGCCTCACACCCAAGACTGCAGGAAGCCAGCGCATGCCTTTGAGTGCCCCAAACCAGCACTTGCCATAGAATTCCAGGGCGGATACGGTGCAAAGACTCTGACGACCCGTGTTCTGGTCCTAGTTCTGGTGTTAATTAGCCATGGGACCCTGAACAAGTGATGGGGCCTCAGCTGTCTCATCTTTGAGAACATGGGATGAAATGAAGTGGAATATCTCCTCCCAAAGTTCATCAAGCCTTAATTGTCTTGGCAGAGTCAAAATTACATCCAGATCAATGTGTCACTTTTGAGGGTTTCCTTTTAGAAATCCTTTCTCGCTTTCCAACTAAATTGCCTAGACAGAAGGATGCACTACATCTTCATGAAGTGGAGTTCATGTAGGGTGAGATGAGAAGGCAGGAATGTCTGCTCATCGTTTATTTCTCTCCCGACAAGGAGGTACAGTTCCCAAGAGGAGGGACCTTGTCTGTCTCATTCACCATTGTACAGTGCCTGTCACATAGCAGGTGCCCAATAAATACTTGTTGAATGGAAGAGTGAATGTTCGAGAACAGATGCCCTAAGGGGAGAACAGGAGACTCTCCTTCTCTCATAAATGGCAAGGTTAGACCTTAATGAAAACTGAAATTTCACCAGGGAGAGAAGAATTCTCTCTTCTCTTGGAGAGCCTAAGGGTCTGGATCACAAAGTAAGGACTCTACTTGAGGAACAGGATGCAGCGTCTTGGTGTAGAGCTGAGCTTCTCACACTGGGGTCGGAAGTGGCAATGTGTTAGAATTCTGTGGAACCACAAGATCTTTATGAAATTCACTTTTACTGGATAAAGTAATTAAAAATACTATTGTCATATTAAAACAAAAATGTATATGCTACGAAGTAGAATGCAAAATTATCATGACTTTTTCAATCAGAAGTGGGACTCAGAGGTTTTGTGGGATGGTGCAATGGAAACAGCCGCGGACTGGGGCCAGAGCCCAGGGGTCCACTCCAGCGGGTTGGCTATTTGCGTTTGGAGAAAGCACTTTTCCTCTGGCCTCAATGTCCCCACTTATGACAATGAGATTGGACTAGACGGTCTCTGATACCTCCTCTGATCTTAAAATACTCCAATGAAGATTCCACAGAGAAGGGAGGAAAACTATTTTCATATAGCTGTAGCTTCTGATATATTTTATCATTGCTCTGATCTGCTCTCCCACCTTAACAGGGACTTGTAAGAACTTTAGGGGAAGGTGGGATTTCTCCAAGGCCAGATACCCTAGGACGCTGCATTTTCTATCCCACCTCCTCACTCTCCTTCCCCCCATCTTCTTTTCTAGATAGATAGGTAGATAAACAAATAGATGGATAGAGAATG
Organism: Equus quagga; assembly: GCF_021613505.1. NCBI lineage: Eukaryota > Metazoa > Chordata > Mammalia > Perissodactyla > Equidae > Equus > Equus quagga. The sequence continues at coordinate 75,782,993 of NC_060282.1, forward strand.
CCTCCAGAAAAATGCTCCCAATGAGCCCAGCTCACTCCTTCCTCTTTTTTCTCATCGCCAACAGAGTTCTTGGAGAACCAGTCTGCTCTCGTCGTCTCTCCCTCCACATCACTCATGGGCCCCTTAATTGCTCCCCTGTATTTTGCACCCTTACTACTTTACAAAAGGTCACTCCCTTTTCTCAATGCAACCAGTCCACTCCTGTGGCTGCTGGGGCGATCCTCATCCTCCTCCTGCCTCTCCCAACACCCCTCCCCTGTCCAGAGCCTGGTACACATTAGGCACTGCCTAAGTATTTGTTGAATTGAATTTTTGAATGTCCAAGTTTATATTAATGTTCCAATAATATTCATTATTTTATACTTAATGTTATTGAAAGTAACCCTACTCCTCTCACTAAAAAGCTTTCTCTTCAGGAGAGAGAACCCCTTTGGGCCAAATTGAACTTAGGATAAAGTAAAAATGGCTAAAACATAAAAAAACTACTCCCTCCCATGTCAAAGAAAAACCTTCTAAGGTTGATAAACGTTCACAAATTCAGCTAACAGCTTCTCTGTACCACAACATCTGTCTCCACCCGTCCAGTCCTAACCGTGCTGCAAGGGCCATCCCAAACGCCCACTCCGCCATGAAGCTGTTCTTGACCACTGCTGTTGGAAATACGTTCTCTATCCACTCTCCCCGCAGAGCGATGTACTGTTACGACTTTTTTTGTTATTTATCTCCCTCATGTAGTATTATGACAATCCTTCTGAAAAATAAGCTCCTTGAAGGGCAGTCTCTTCATTTTCTTTTCTATATGCACCGAAGTACCTAATAGATGCCTATTAAATATTTTTGAATGAGGATGCTCATGGTTTCCACAGAATATTTCTGTGCCCGATCCTTTGCTAAAATCACTGTTTCTCTGGATGCATCTCATCTCTACTATCATAAGTTTAGCCCAAGAGGTCCTTTTAGGAATCCGTTTGATTTTGAGGAAGAGTATTGAGAGCAATTACAGAACTGCCATGAAGAGCTGGTGTAGACCCCAACTATCAGCATTTACTGGTCCTCAAACATCCAGTCATTCAACAACCATTTAAGGAGCATGTACTATGTACCAAGCACTGTTCTGAACCCTGGAGATACAGCAGTGAATAAAACAAGGTAGGAAAAATCCCCCACCCTGACGGAGCTAATCTTCTGGGTGGGAGAGAGACAATAAACAAAGTAAATAAGCATATGATATAATACAATAGAAGGTCCTAAGAGGCACGGAGAGAACTAAGACAGGGAAGGGGATGGGAGTGCGGGGAAGGGCTGAAATGTTAAATTAGGGTGATCACAGTAGGGCTCTGAGACGTTAACATTGGGAGGGAGCAAGGCTTACGGACGGCTAAGTTGGCAAGGGTGGGAAATCATTCCAAGCAGAGGGACCAGTGGGTGCAACGGCCCGGAGGGCAGTGGTCTTGATGGGTTTAAGGACCCACAAGATAGCGTGACTGAAATGGAGGCACTGAATGAGAAAAAAGTAGGAGTGAGGTTTGGGAGCTAAGGGAGTGGCCGACAGGGCAGATGGGGTGGGGCCTTGCAGGCCATTCTAGGGACTTCAGTGTTTCCTCTGAGTGACTCCTCGGCAGAGGAATGACTCGATTTGACTTTGGTTTTTAAATGATCACTCTGGCTTCTCTGTGGAGAAAAGTCTGTAAGGGAGCTAAGGTAGAAGCAGGGAACCCACTTAGGAAGCTACTGAGTAATTTGGGTGAGAGAAGATGGCAGACTGGGCCAGGTGGGGAGGAGTGGTTGGATTCTGGATATGTTTTGAAGGCAGAGCCCAAAGGATTTACGATGAAATCGGAACCAGGGTGTACACGAAAGAGAGAGGTCAAGGGTGATTCCAAGATCTTTGACCAGAGCAAGGGGCCAAATGAAGTGGGGACAGAAGGCTGTGGGAGGTTGGAGGTGAAGGGGATCGGAAGTTAGTTTCAGGAGAGATTAAGTTTTGCAATGCTGACTAGACATTATAACGGAGTAGTTATTGAATAAATGGCTATCTATTTGAGTCTGGTATTCGGGAAGGGTTCAGGCTAGAAATCCAAGTTTGCGAGTAAAGTTACGAGGCCATATGAGATCACTTGGGGAGTAAGTGTCAGCAAAAAGATAATAGGTGTAAGGACTGAGTCCTGGGCACTCCAACTTAATGATTTAGGGGAACTAAGAAGTGAACACATGCTCGCATGTTTGAATCTGTTTCCAAATTAAATTCTAACTCCCTAACCTTCAGAGCCTCCTCCAGAGTAAACTCAGTGGGATCTTTCTGCCCCGAGGCCAACAACTTCTGTAATTGGCTGTTCCCTGGCTACAGTTTTCTAGAAAGTCACCTCATAGCTGGCTACCAAAAATTGTCTGTTAAGCTTACGGGCCCTGTGTCCTAACCCCTACTCCCTTTTGCTCTTGAAGGGAAAACGTGAGACGAATGGAGAGGGACCTTTCTTGATTTCTTCAAGAATATTTCCCAGGTAAAGATATTCTGGAATGTTCAACTACAAGATGCACGTTTGAATACCGAGATATGTAAGTCATCTCATCCTGCTAATTAAGACACTTGACTTTCACACAGAAAGATGCCACCTGGCCCAGAGCACCTGCCTTCGGCAGGACTCTTTGCTGCATACTGGGAAACCTGGAGCCCAGAACTCAAGCCAACCAGAAATTCTCCTATTTCAAAGAAGGCTTTTCAAAATTTACTTTTTCATGTGCGTTTTATGCTGACTCTTGAGGTTTTAACACTACGGAATTTTTAAAAATATGAAAATTGTATTAAATAAAACTTTTAAGCTCTTTTCTGATTGCTCTCTCCTCCTCACCACATGCAGGAAGGAGAAGGAGGCAGGAAGATAACAGCAGTCCTATGTATCTTGGAAGTATGATAGTTAAAACATTAGCTCATTGAGGAATAAGCCCTATCATCTGGGAAGAAATCATGGGGAATGTAGATTTTCTTTTTTTATAAAAGGAAATTTGACACCAGGGGTTAAGTGCTTCCTAATTTTCTTTTTAACAAACCTAAACTTTCTGTTATTACTTTACTGTACCTCTCAGAATTTCTCAAACCTCTAAACAAAGGGGTGGAAAGTACACAACTACAAAAGACTCTAAATCCTTTTTCTGTGTCAGAATACACCAGCAGGCCTGCCCTCATCCAATTATGCAGGACTATTCCCCTTCTCTTTGAGTTCCAGAAAGAACACACTCACAATTCTTAACTTGCACTTCTGTTCATCAGGCAACTCCAACTGTATTTTAAGCAACCCAGCAATAATAAACGAGAGGCAGACACCCCATTCATTTTCTAGATTGATATTTACTTTGAAAAGTTTGAATCTTTGTAGAAAAAAGCGGAAAAAGAATTCCACATTTCTGAGCTTCGCTAATATCCAGAGGCTCAAAATATATTCCATAAATTTCTAAACGCCTGAAGACTTGCATGCATCCAGACCTTGGAATGAACCAGCCTGTACGAGCAAATGGAGTCTCATTCTTTCGAGAAGGCAGATGAAGGAGCACCTCAGAAATCTTAGCATCTTAGAAAGATGCAGACCTGGCTTTGAAGACTAACTCCATCAACTTTACTGCCCATGTGCATAAGCTACCTTACGTCTTTAAGCTTTAGCTTCCTCATCTAAAAAAAGAAGAGAATAAATACCTTTCTCATTGGATATTGTGAGTATTAACCGAGGCAACTTAGACAAGCACCTACAAGTGGGCTGGTGCCCAGCAAATGTGATACCCGCCAATTACCAATGCAGAGAAACAGGTTCAACTGTAGTACTGGAGAAAAGAGATGTTTTGAGTGTGTTTTGAAACAGACATCATCTACTAGAAGGAAAGCAGCAAATTCTTTTTCTAGTGAGTACATATTGTGCTTGCAGCATCGTTTCTTAAAGCAAGGAAATCCTTGGCATTACCAAATCTATGAATGCAGCTTGGTGATTATTGCTCCGGGGTGAGCTAGGAGCTTTTTTATTCCCTTTTAAATTAGCTGTCAAATGAAAACTTTTCTGGGTTTTTGCAAACTCAAATACTAGAATCAATCAACTGAGCAAAGCCAAATGAAATCTTAACCTCCAAATTTCATTTCCAAAGCTGTATTTCCACTCATATAGATTCTTTTCCTCTTTGTATGTCTCAGGAATAACCAAGTTCTTCTAATCTTGTTTCCTTATTTTTGTGCTCTCTAGAGAAACCCAGACAGTCTGTTTTCATATTTGTTGGACCATAACCAATAGTGGTCTGATGAGCTCTGTGCACCTCGAGTGTAACTTTCCATATAATTCTTGTGGTCGGTTCTTAATTTGAGTTTCCCAGAGATTTTCTGTAATTTTATCAAGCTGCCTCTCAACCCTTAATGACTTACACAGACAACTTGGTGACCCAAATCAAACATGCCTAGAACTCATGGTCTTTAGCCAACCTCCTCTGCTTTGGGATCTCACAAACTAAGCAAAACCAGGCCTTGACACTTCTTGGATGGAAAACCAGAGGAAAAAAGGATGTGAGCTGAATTACTTAGTAGATGATAATCTTTCCTGCAATCTACACTGAACCAACCACGCCTTGTAGTCTGAAGTTTAACTGGAGGGCATCCATTGGAATAACATGTAAAACTAAGGTGCTATTAGTTTTTCCTATTACAACACTTCATTTGTCTAAATTCATGAGGAACGAGGAATTCTACTCATATATTTCACGACAGACTGAAGCTTATTCCCGTAAGTGCTAAAACTTTCAATTTTAAATCAAAATCTTTATAAAAATGACTATCTACTTCCTTGTCTTTCTAAAGAGAGTCCAATAAGCATCATTTCACCTTGTCTTAATGATGATAGTTCATAATGATTGTTATTTATACTGATACATATTGATGACCTCCAGATCTTCTGTGCTACAAAGAAAAGTCTTCTCATGCTCCCAAAGACTCCAAATGACTATTTGTTTTTTAAAATACCTGCCGCTTCTTTTTCGGGTCTTGAACTTTTTCTCAGGCCTCCATTACAGTCAGTATCTTATCTTCCCCATTCTGATTGTCTACTGTAGGGTGGGTAACAAAAAGCCAATACCGTTAGAATTGTGCCTCAAGAAAAGGCAAATAGGCTCTGAGTGGAAGTCTGTGGAAATCTCCTAAAGGTAAGGGATCTAACCTTTAGTGCGTGGCCTTCTTGGGCTTTTCTATTTTTTAAAGCTTCCTAATTTGATGGTCGTGTGTCTGAGTTGAGGTTGGAGTCAGTGTCTGAATAAGGCGTTACCGCCTCACAGCATTTCCTTATGAAAGAACAAAAGCCAGTTCGTCCTCTTCACCTCCCGGCAGTCTTTTGACAAGTCTTGCTTTCTTGCATTTATTAATGGGAATACAGGAATGAAGTGACTTAGGCAAGGCCAGTAACACTTACCTTAAATTCTGATTGAGTAGTTTTTTCTAAGTCAAATGCTAAGGACAGAGTGGTGCCTGTCCATGACAACACTATATTTAGGGACTTCCCTAAATGATTAGTTTCCATAAACAGAAGGGCTGAGGGAGAAAGAAAGAAAGGATAGAGCTTTATCAGTCGAGTTCATGGACTGGATGCCTCGGGGTGCCTGTCTCTGACACTTGGAATTCAGGGATCTACACCCAATTTAGACTTTTTAAAAATTAAAGTTACTGCCAATCACATAGCACCTCGAGAACATGTAATAAAGTGAAAGGAAACACGTATTTCTTGTCAGGTGTCTATAATTCCACCTGACACACAGAAGGCATTAAGTTGATCGATCTGGTTTTTAGGAGAGTAAAATCCTGCGCACACGTCAACAGCCCTTTTAGCCTAAGTTTTTAGAACACAAAGTTTTTATCAGAAGTGAAGCAGTATCTGTCATTAACAGACACCAGGCTGTATATGAAAAAAAAAATTGCAAGCATCAGTCACATAGGCCACAGGAAGAAAATACACTAAAGGTATTATGAGCCCAGAAGTTTCTATGTCACCCCTCAGGGCTCTGACGTGGGAGCTTTGCAGTGTGGGTGGGCGAGAGGGCACCCGGTTACAGGAGTGGGCACTGAAGGCAAGGTAGCCACTGACGCCCTGCCAGAGCCTCTCCCAGGCTCAGTGGATACGGTCTGCATAGAGGGTCTCATTGTCCCCAGTCCCACACTAAACTTTTACCACGGGACAGAGAGAATCGGTTAACTCCTTGTCGTCCACAACGAACAAGGCCGTGTCCAGTGAACTGTTAGCGTCACTCAGTGCAATTATTTATCTCTTACATCGTATTCTACTCAAGTCTCCTACAAATTTTAAAACATAGACCTATCCATTTGGATACGGGTAAGCAAACAAACCAAAAAAAAAAAAACCCTTAAATCTCATTTGGATGCCCTTGATCCTTCAGCGAAGTCTTCTGAAAATTAACGTGGCACAGAAAGACAGAAAAACGTGAAACATGGAGCAGCCGAGTTGAAACCAAGACATTACCTTCATCTGTCAAGCTTTAGGGGGTTTCCAGCCTGGAATTTACCTAGCTTTAATACTTTTTAAGGGGTTGACTTTTATTCCGAACCCAAATGCCACCCCACCTCCCCAACACACACACAAGCACGCAGGCACATGCACAAACACTTGGGTTATGTAGATGCCAAAACAGACAGGGAGGGGAAGCCAGGATTAACAGCAGTGAGAACGGTGGTGATGATAACAAGCTCGGCAAGGTTGCAGAGCCCCGGAGCTGCGCACAGACACCGTCTCCGCAATCCTCCAGGCGCGCTCGCGCGGGCGGCTTTATCCAGGTCTCTCCATGGACAGGGAGGCGCAGCGAGGAAAGGTGGGGCAGGCTGCGGTGAGGCTGGAAACAACCCAGGCTCCTGACACGCAGGCCATTGTCCTCTCCACCCTGCCCCCCCACCTTCCTGTCAGGTGCCTGGTAAACAGACGAACTGATCTGGCGATTAGGGGGCTCCTGCCTACGTGCAGAGTGACTGGTGGGACGTGGTGTTCCCTTATTAAAGTTCCAGTTGTAGTACGAATCAACGAAGCTGCAGGTGCAAACACTGTCGCCAACTGGGAAAACTGAGCCCCTGCAAGCGGGGCGCTCGGAGCACAGCCCGCCGGGCAGCAAACGCCGGCTGGGATCCTGGGGACCTCGGGGCAGGTGGGGGTCTTCTCTGGCGGCAAGTCCAGGGACCCAGGGGCCGGGCCAGAGAGAAAACCAAGCCTCATTTGTGAATTTTTTTTTTCTTTTGTACTCTCAAATGCCAGTGGCACATTCCTGGAAAAAAAGAGAAAGAAAAAGAAAAAGGTCCTGAGAAATGACTGGCGCTTGAACCACGGGGCCCACCGGAGGACAGCTGTCCCTTCGCAGCTCGGCCCCGGGGTCGGCGCGTGGCCGCGGCGGGGCCAGCCTTTCCCAGGTGGCAGGGGGACGAGGGGACGCCTCCGGCCCTGCGGCGGCCCTTCTGACCCCACGGCCGCTCCGGCGCAGCCCGCCCCCAGCGCAGGTCCCCCAGCGCACCGCCCCCCGCGGAGCCCCCCGCCC